>NW_025223140.1:2272638-2443399 GCF_014066325.1 Apis laboriosa
TTTAGAGAGAGAGAGAGAGAGAGAGAGAGAGAGAGAGAGAGAGCAAGATTTTTTTTTCAATGTAAAGTAAAAATACCACCACATCTAAATTCGAAATAATTTCTTCTTAATTATAAATTAAAATAAAATCCAAGTAATAAGTATCTCAATTAAATTTTCTTAAGTTTTATTTATTTATTACGATTTATGTGGAAGAGATTATATATAAAGAGAGAGAGAGAGAGCAAGACTTTTTTTCAATGTAATGTAAATTCAAAATAATAATTTCTTCTTAAATTAAAATAAAATCCAAGTAATAAGTATCTCAATTAATTTTTCTTAAGTTTTATTTATTTATTACGATTTATGTGGAAGAGATTATGTAAAAAGAGAGAGAGAGAGCAAGACTTTTTTTCAATGTAATGTAAATTCGAAATAATAATTTCTTCTTAAATTAGTAAGTAATAAGTATCTCAATTAAATTTTCTTAAGTTTTATTCTTCTACTCACAATTTATTTTAACGCAATTTCGATATGATAGAAACCTTAAAAAGAAGGATTATTATTATACTCGATATATAATTTCACTCGAATCAAACGTATATATCCAGCGCTGTGTAACAACGGAACACAAACGTTCGTGCCTGATATAAATTCGATTCTTCCAAATCCTATAACCGGTTTCGTTTTATCGTCTCAAGGAGCAGGAAGCACGAAAGAGAGAGAGAGAGAAAGAGATTGGCGGCCAGAGGATCGCGTGACAGAGAGTTTTCGCCATTGGGTATGGAATACGCAACGCTGTTTCCATGCACACGCGATATTATCCGGGTGATCGAACGTGGAGAGCGTGTATGCATTCGTTTCGTGACGCACGTGGCCATTTTAAAGTTCGCCCATCGGGCGATAGACTTACGAGATAATCGGGCCGGCTCTCGTTTTGTCCCTTCGTGAAAATGGGTAATATGTCCGCCCGACCAATTTAGTGTGCAATTTGTAACAGTGTTCGAATTAATATCGGTGATAACGGAAGCTCGGTGAGCGTGTTGGCGTAGATTTTGAAAGTACGCGTTATTGGGTAATTTGTATTATTATTATTATATCTTTGTTCTAGTGTTTTATTAATTTTATTGAATTGATTGAGAATTGAAGGAATATTTGTATCAGTGACAATGGAAATTTGGTGAATGGAATTATAGATAAAATAGATAAAATCATTCGACTTCGTGAATTTAAGATGATAAATAATTTTGATATTTAATATTTTTTTATATTCCAAAAATAGAAATTATTTAGAAAAACTTAAATAAGAAATTTCTCGTGAACGTGTATACAACTTTCGTCGACAAATTAATAAATTAATCGAGAAGGGGAAAATTAGTAAATAGAAAAATATTTATGGAATAGAAAGTATCTGTTCATAAACCGCAAGTGTGAATATAATGTCACAACGAGTTTGCTGTGAAATTCAGTTCAGTATTTGATTTACGATTAATAACTGTTAACCGTGAAATAGAACGATTTTAAATACGTATTAAAATATAAATCTCGTTTCTTTTGAATAATTGATACATCTCTGCTTTTATCTTAATGATTTGCCAACACTAGGGATCAATGTGGACGCGGCATCAGGATTGTAATTTCTTTGAGTAAATTAGAGATTATTGAATCCAGTTCCAGTTTAATTTCGATTTTATCGAAAGATCGTAGAATAAAAATAATTTACTATAATTTGATCATTTCTGTTGCAGTTGAGATAGGATTATTTATTAATCTATATATTTTTAATAAAATTTATGAACCATACGTGTATCATTTCGAATGAAAGAAAATTTTCTTGCAATATTGTGCGAATCCCTTTTTTATTGTGCGAACACCTTGAAAATTATTTTCTTGACAACAAATTGAAAATACCTGTGTCAAATTATCTGTATTATTTTTTATCCATCCACGTAACATCCTAAGTCGTCAAAATCATTTTCTTTGTCTCAAACGGAAAAGAAAAATAAATTTGTCCTATTCAAAAAAAAAAAAAAAAAAAAAAAAAAAAAAAAAAAAAAAAAAAAAAAAAAAAAAAGAAAACGAAACAGTGATTTATATTAAATTTAAAAGTATCGACAAAATTTCTTTCATCTTGGAAAGCGAAAAAAAAAAATTCTTCTCTCATTCACGATTCTTCCATTAATATCAAAAATTGAAAATTATCGATATATTATTTATCGTGACATTTGAATTTTCCCTTCCCCCACTCCTTTTTTTTTTATTCTTTCGATTTTACGATTATAGCTTTCGACGCAAAAACTCTTGCCATTCAATAAAAACCAACTTGACAGGGAAACGTTGCAACACCACTTTACTGAATCTGTAATAAAACTTACCGGTTAAATGTCCACATTATGAATTTTTATCGTCACAATGGCCATTTCTAAAAATTCGCTCTCCCATTTCTCCCAAGATTTACGTGTCCCGTAAAATTTTCCAAAGGAAAATTGTTCAAAAGGAAAAATAGAAAAAGAATCTCTCCCTGTTTCTCTAAATACCGTATTTACTATATGCAAGAACGCACTATAAAAATTCGTCGAAAACCTTTGCGTAAAACCTATAACAAGTTGATGGAGCTTTCTGTCTAGACTGAAACGCCACGGATAGAAGCTGATGTCTCTCTCTCTCTCTCTCTGTTTGCAACCACTCTCCTGATTACGTGCACCGCTATTTACACTGCTCTCAGTCGAGATTTTCAATGTCGAGGGGGTAATTCCTTCGACTGTCGTGGAATCTTTCGCGCACAACTCTGAAAGAAGAACGTAAATAATTCCGCGCAAGCGTTGGAATATGTCAACAAGGTTTTCATCCTTCCTCCATCCGTTTTTTAGGAAGTGGATCGAATTGGTTCGGGGCAGGCCTCGAACGAAACACAAAAGGGTAACATTTTTTTCCTCGTCTCTTCTTCGTTTCTAGAATTGAAAATTTTTGAAAATTTCTTTCGAGACGACGAAAAAAAAAATTGTTACAGTTTCATCACAGATTTTGTTAAATTTTTTGTTTTCAGGAAATAACGAGTAATAATAAAAATAATTTTAGAAATTAAGAAATTTGGACGAGCAAATTATTTTATATGATTAAAGGCAAGTTTTTTCTTTTTATTTTCTACTGTTGGAAAATAATCGCACAATTTTAATCTTTTTCTTCTATTCCAGCGAAAAAACTCCGATCGAACGATCGCGATAGCGTCGACGTGTATCTAAAAAGCGTACAGGATAAACCATTTCCCCTTTTGTTTCGTGGATTTGCATCTCTTACAAAAGAATTATCCGATTGCCTGCTTCTGACAGTGGTGGGGGTAAGTTTTTGCACGAATTCAAATTCGATCAGAGGAGTATCGTTATTTATAATGACACAATAAAATTTTCGATTCTAGAAACTTGGCTGTGCCTATTCACCCCGTGACACGGTAGAATTCTATTTACCCGAGCCCCCCTTTATTGCGAAATGTTCAATGTTAAAATATTCCATCGGCTAAATCTCCATTTTCACTCTTCATTTCCATAACGAAAACCTTAAAAAAAAAAAAAAAATCTTCCGATATATTTTTACATCTCCTTCTCGAGAACAAAAGGCAAAGGCATCCACGTATATGACACCAAAATCGTCGTGACGATCATCGATGATGATGTATCCATCGATCGATACCACTGTCACTTTCGAGAAAGTGACAAAAGACGTAGCCGTAGGAAGAAAAGTAGCTGCATTGCAAAGGGTTTCGGGATAAAAACGATTCCCCCGCATTGTTCCAGCTCTGGGCTCGTTATCGCTATCCAAGGAAATCTCCAAGGTGGACGGAATAGAAATCGACGGGAGGGAGGAGGAGGAGGAGGGGTGACGAAGACGAAGAGCAGTGGAGGAGATGGGTTCACAATCGCCATTATGCGCACCCGGCAAATTCCATTAGGACGCCGTAGAGAAGAAGCTTTATCAGTGCACTCGATGCTCGCACAAGTCAAATGTCATTTCTGTTTCGCTGAATCTTGTCGCTGAAAACTCGATATCTAATGTTCACCTGTCTTTCTATCGTCGATTGATACGATTGTGCGAAGTCTATAGATCTAGGTTGAATCAAATTAACGCGAAAATTGTAAAGGTCGAAGCAGGTTCGATGAAGAAGAATTCCTTTCGAATTTTTCAAAAATAAATTAAATTACAAATTGTATATTTGAAGAGAGCGAGTGTAATTGATAATAATTGAAGGATAAAGTGAAGGAGGAAGGAAACGACTGTGATATTAAAGGAAATAACACAAATAAGGAATATTTGATATCTCAATTTCTTTTATAGAAACTTCGTAGTTGAGAAGACTTCGAATCTAGTTGAGAAGAGTGGAGGATTAAATCGACACGAGTGGAAAGTAACACGCGAGAAAGATATCGATCGAAATGCTAAAAATTTCCTTTTCCTTAGAAAAAAAGAAATTGACCTAACCTAACCTAACCTAACCTAACCTAATCTAACTTAACCTAATCTAATCTAACCTAACCTTCCAAAATTATAACCTAATATATAGGTTAATAACCTAACCAAAATTTAATTCCCAACTCGAATATTCGGCGACCAAAATTAATTCGTCCGGCGCAGCTGCGAAGCTAGATGGCGCTGGCTGAAACGCACAGGTGTTATTTAAAAAAGCACTATATATATCTACTATGAATTACTCCCATGAATTTAGTTTAGTTTAGCTTAACAGGAAACCTGGATACAACAAACGAAGAGGAGGAGAAGGAGGAGGAGGAGGTGAACGCTTTGAAATCACGACCGCTTCATTAAGCAAGAAAGAGGTTCAAGAGAGATTGCCGTTAAGACTCCTGTTAGGATAATTTATCACTAACTCACTGTGGCCTGTGGAGGCTCGTTTCGATGAGTTACGACGCGTTGAATCTATCCCTCCTTTTTTACTGCCCATAAAACTCTGATCGACGAGGCTGCCACGTGTAAATTCCAGTCACAAGGATCGAAAATTTGCCGCGATTATTGATGAAATTCTAGTACCCGTGTCACATTAGGCGCGAAAAGGTTAGGTTTTGTCGTCAATGTCTCTGATTTGAGGGAAGATTTTAAATTATATAAAGAGAATCTTTATCCTTATATTTTATCTGCTGTTGAATTGTGAACAAGTTGAACAAGTACAAGCTATAATTTAGACAATTTAGGAAAGTTAAAGATTAGAGTTTGAAGGAAAAGAAACATAAGAAGAGGCGAGATAAATTTATAAAATGATCACGAGGATGGTGATAAAATTTATTAATCGAAGATTGGATATTTAAAAATTAGATTATCGCGAATCCAACTCGTATAATCGAAATCAATACACGTATATCAACATCGTGTCTGGTAGTTACAGAAGATTAATGGAACGGAACGATTCCAATCGTGTATTTATCCGAATAAAAGTTGCGTTACGAGAATGTCGATATTTGAATCGATAATGCATGACGTATTTACACGCACGTGTTGTACGTGTATATATTTTACAATTTATATTTATGAAATATTATAAATATATAAAGGAGAGATTGAAATCTAGGATAAGATGTATTTTTACTTATTTGTAAGTTTGTTTCTTTTTTCTTTTTCATTTCATTCGTCGTTATAAATTTTTACTTTAGTAATTAGATACGTGTGTAAAAGATATTTCTTTAAAGTATTATACATTTATTGAACTACATGCATGGTCCACACGAAAGTGACTCTCTACGAGTCTTATTACCATTGGAACAAGATTCTAAGATATTCGCCTTCGAGTATCAGAAACTTTTCCACTTCTTTTATTCCATCATGATAGAAGAGAAAGTTTCAAAGACAAAATACTTTTCTACATCGTCGAGAAGCCTCCGTATTAGAGACTCTCGACAGTTTAAGAATAGTATACCTTGCATTTAAACGTCCTTCGTAGCCTTTTCTCCTTTTCTCCTTTTTTTCTCTTTTCTTTTTTTCTTTTTTTGTAGAATTTCTATGAAATCATTAATCAACCGTGAGATAGGGGAGGGAAGAGGGGGAATATTATCGAGGCAAGTACTACGCTCTACTTAAAACTCCTGACTCTCCTCAAAAGCGGAATATTGCCTTGAAAATTTCTTCTTTCACGGCTCGTCCGACGTTATTACACGCTAGTCTCATTTAGCCCGTGTTACTCACTCTTGATGAGCCTCCGTACTTTTAACGAAGCAAGAATTACCATCACCATCACCGTCTCGATTCCGTGTTTCTTGCGATCTTTGGGACAATATTTAACGCGTTACAAATTTTTTCTTAAATTTTACTCGAGCGAAAAGTTGCCAAGTTTTTATCAAAGAGAACTTTTTAACCCGAGTATTTGTATTCTCTTGCGAAACGAGAACCGACAAATGCGTGTAAATTTTGAAATCAAGATTTCAGTTCTCGATGTAAGTGATTGCTTCTTGTAATTTTTCAGAGAAGAAAAAGTGAAAAAGATTTATTTCGATTTTTTTTGACACGAAAAAAGGGAATAATTTTATTAATTTTATTTTAAAAGTATTCACAACAGATAGAACAAAATGAAGGAATATTTATTAATATGTATACGGTGTAATTAATATTTTTGATTTTTTATTTTTTTTTTTAGCAAGTATAACATAATTGTTTTAAGGTTTTTGACGAGGATGTGTTAATGATTATTAATTATAGTTTTGTACAAGCATATTAAGGTAATATCCTCGAGGGAGGTGTTGCTGGAAATCATTAATTAAACGGTATTTAGCAACAAGTTAGTATTAATCATCCATGTATCTACCTACGCACGATTTAAAAATATTGTTGGAATTAATTAACTTGTTAGTCCGAACTAATTTCTTTATTGTTGATATTGTCATACTATTTTACTGTAAGTACCTATTATTCTTAAAAAAAAAGAAAATTAAAAATTAAAGAATTAATTACTTCGTTTAATTAACTTCAATTTTAAAACACATACATATAATATATAAAATACATACATCCTCTTTAAGAATAATTTCTCGACATCTTTTAAATTCTTTTCTGAAATATTTCATTCCTACAATTTCGTTTCTCTTCCTTTTTTGATCAACGTCTGTCATTTAGGTACATTTTTATTTCGTTCAATGTATTTTACACCGTGGAGTTTCCCGAGAGTTTTGATACCAAGAAGAAATTAAGAATCTTTCTTGCCCAACTTGCCCTGGGCGATTTATTTCTATATATATAGTTCATCTCAGATGCACAAAAGGTATTGTTCTTCCAAACTAATCCATCAACTGCTGTCAAAGATGCATTCTATTATAAACTTTCCCCCGTTTAAACGTTTGTGTTAAGTGTAAGAAACGAATATAGATATTTCAGTGTTATAAAAAGTGTTTTGCTCGTTTCGCTTATTTCCTTCTATCATTCATCACGAGATTTTATCTTCGATCGAAATCGTTGATTTATGATCGCGAGAAATGGTGTAAAATATACTTTTTATAATACATTTTATATATGTTTATATTTACAATTAAATAAATACGGAATTACAGATTTCAAAGAATTTACAAAATTCATTTGTGTATAATTATAATCGAATGAGTATCGATTAAATAAAAATTCAATTCATTTCAATCAATGACATTTTAAATCAATTCAGATAATTTATAATATAAATTATTTGAATCTCAATCATTAAGTTATATTCTTTCAGGAATAAACAATACTTATAGCGAAATTTACTTTAAAACTCCATTAAATCTTATTAAAATTAAGAGAAATTTAAACTTTTATAACTCCGAAGATAGTGATTTTCGGTGAACCAATGAGGAAACATTGAAAGCACGAAAACTTTCCCTTCAAATTGCTTTTTCATTTATATCGATATCATTTCCGGTTTCCGAGATATTCTCGTGTAAAGAAAAGGATAATTTTTAATCGTTTACTATTTCCGTCCTTGTCGCACACCCGGACTTTGCACGAGTTATCGCTAACATACTTTAGAAATTCGATTAAAATTAGAAAAACTTTAAATCGCTATAACTTCGAAGACAATAATCCTAGGTCAATGGGTGAAAGATCATTAGAAACAGGCATCCTTGCTCTTTAAAACGCCTTTTCATTTATCTCGATACGACTTTCGGTTTCCGAGATATCCTCGTGTAAAGAAGAGGATAATTTTTAATCGTTTACTATTTCCGTCCTTGTCGCACACCCGGACTTTGCACGAGTTATCGCTAATATACCTTAGAAATTCGATTAAAATTAAGAGAACTTTAAACCACTATAACTTTGAAAATAATAATCCTAGGTCAATGGATGAAAGGTCGTTAGAAACAGGCATCCTTGCTCTTCAAAACGCCGTTTCATTTATCTCGATATGACTTTCGGTTTCCGAGATATCCTCGTGTAAAGAAAAGGATAATTTTTAATCGTTTACTATTTCCGTCCTTGTCGCACACCCGGACTTTGCACGAGTTATCGCTAATATACCTTAGAAATTCGATTAAAATTAAGAGAACTTTAAACCACTATAACTTTGAAAATAATAATCCTAGGTCAATGGATGAAAGGTCGTTAGAAACAGGCATCCTTGCTTTTTAAAACGCCTTTTCATTTATCTCGATACGACTTCTAGTTTCCGAGATATTTTTGTGTAAAATAAAAGATAATTTTTTTATTGTTTATCTTTATCATCCTTGTCGATTATTGGAATTTCTTAATTTCATATAAGCGACAAACGAAGTAATCCCAGAAAAAATAAGAAACTTTGAATCCTTGTATTTCGATTGAGATATCGAGATGAAACAAAGAGGGCTTCAATGGAACGGATTTCATTGTCAAAATTTCATTTGGCACTATGAATAAATGTTATTATACAAAGGATACTTTTTCAGAATTTTTATGATTTTGAATTTAAACGCCCGACGTTAAATAGAAAGTATCTGAAAAGTATGAAACACACAATTTCACCAAATATTTTACAATCTTAATAAAAAAGGGAAACTAATCTACGAGCACATATTTATTCCCAGTAACAATATACATTCCCACTGTTCGTAAATTACATCCTACCATTCCTCTGAGTATCACTCTCTCACTTTATTGCCTTCCGTTTCGACTCGATAAAAGTTCCACTCCTAGAGAGAAAGAGAGAGAGAGAAAGAGAGAGGGAGGAATCAGAAAATATAAAAGCTGAACGAAAAGAGAGCCGAGGTAACGTCCGCGCTTTATCGAAATTCCAAAATTTCGTAAAAATCGATCCCACAAAAACCTATAATTAATTTATCAAACTGACATTGAAGCTATTTATTCTTCCATCCATGATACGTGGTCATTTATTATCTGCAGTTGTAGATTATAAACGCATGCTGCGTTTTCATAATTGGTGCAATATTCGTTTTAATCATTGTAACGGTAAATGAGAGATACGTGGAATATATTTTTTTCATTAATTGTGTAATATTACGAACAAAAATAGTTAATAGATAATAAATCAATCCATCGATAAGTTGAAAAATATTACAATTGTATCACTGCTGAAAAGATTCGTATAAATTAATTTTTTTTAAATTAATGAATTATCTTTTCCCTCAACACGAACGTTATTATTCTTTTTATTAGAAAGCTTAGTTAGTCTTAATCAGCAGAAATTTTAATCGAGGCACATGCTTTAATCTTCTCAAAGGAACTTTAATGAAAAAGTTAAAACTGAGATTTTGTTTTTCATGTTTCGTATTAAATCTAATATCATACATACACGAACAATTTTCTTTTAAACACATTTATAATTAAAGTAGAAAAAAATATTTCCAATGGGAATATTTTACAAAGCGAGATATAAAATAAAAATCTGGCGTTGAAAATTCCAACTGATTATCTTCCTTCGATTTGAAATTGCAAATGTAATAACAATTATTTAAAATTTATTAAACTTATTTTTAAAACAATGCAAAAAAAAATTAGTAATGCATAAAAAATTCGTTATAATTTTACAATTCTAACGTGTTATCATTCACATTAAAGAATAATAAATATGAAGTAAATCCTTCGAATCGGATTTCAATCAACCACCCATAATCGATTCTTCGAAATCAATTTCCCCTAGCCTCAAAGAGAGAACTTTCTCTCTATATATATATATATATTCCCCATTAAAACTATTTCGATCAAAATCGACCCCCATTTCATAGTAAGTCCCCAGGAACAATCTCCTTTACAAACACGTCCTTGGTTCCAACCAAGAAGAGACCATCATTCCCCAATAACCTTCTAAATAACAAACACCCTTCCTCAACCTGCTCCAACATTTCCCTCGTCGACCCAGTAGTACATATACCATGCCAAAACTTGCGTTGAAAAATTTCAAAAAAAAAGAAAGAAGAGGAAGAAAAAAGAAAGAAAGAGAAAGAAAAAATATTCGACGACTTTGAAAAGACGGTTTTGCACACAGTCCAAGAAGTGAAAATACTACCGTACACACGCCCGTAACGTTGATAGGGATTTATAGAAAACGTGGGCGCGTGTAACGAACGAGCCCACTCAAGGGAATCGAAGCAGTCGGCCTCTGTTCTAGATTCGCCGGGTGTGAACGCCGAGTTTAACGTGCACCACCAGCCCCCGATCTAGGGCAACCTGGCTGGTCTACAACGGTCGATCGTGTGCGCATGAGCGGATCTCTCTTCGGGACACTGCCCCGGTTTCGAGTACCTTCAAGGTCTCGCGCCGCCACCGCCGTGCAACCTCCCCCCTCCCCTCCTTCCAGGTGCGTCGTTGCACCGGAAGCGGCCGCATCGTTCCTCCTTCCTATCGCTCTGCAAACTCGATTTTGCAAACATCGAACCGAGTATCTTTCTTTTTTCGGGCGGCTAAAAATTCTTTCTTTTCTTCTTCTTCTGATATTCGTGAATTTTTGATTCAATTCATGTATTTTCTCTTGGCTTTTATTATATATATTTTATATTTATTATATATTATATATATTTTATATTTATTTATATATTATATATATTTTATATTTATTTATATTATATATATTTTATATTATATTATATTATATATATTTTATATTTTATATTTTATATTTATATTTTATATTTATATTATATTTATTATATATTTATTTATTATATATTTATTTATTATATTATATTTATTATTATATTTATATTATATTTTATATTTATATTTTATATTTTATATTATTATATTTTATATTTATATTTTATATTTAATGAGGGATGATCACGAAATTCTGTTTTTATACTCGTCGGTTTTGGAATTTGAGTGTGATGAAGATAATTATATTAGGAAAAATTAACTCTCTATTGCACGAGTTTTTACGAGTTGAAAAAAATATATATGGCTACTTAAGAACGAGCGTGAGATAAATAATAAGAGTATTTTTATTTTTTAAAACATTGACAGGTGCATTTAAGTCCCCAATTGGGAACGAAATCTACGTGAAAGATATTTTTGCAGCATCTCAAGCGTTAATTATTACGCGTTCATCATCCTGGTTCTGAATATCTTGCGTAAGAACGAGTCATTGCAGATTGATGGGAAGTTTATTAATTAGGTCATCTTGAAAATTCTAAATTATGCGGTGTTCCGTGACCACTGCTCGCAATTGTAAGCCGATTACCGTGGACAAAGCTCCTTTCGTCCCGATGAAAATAATATGGCGACGTTTATTTCCGGGAGATATCGCGATAAAAGCTTCCTCCGCGAATTTTCTTTGTCCGTGACATTAAAATCGACATTGACACTTATTAACATCAACGTGTGTTTAACGAATAAGGAAAAATTAATTTTTAAATTTTTCTGAATCATTTTTCAATCAAAAAATCATATCGTGATACTTATGTAATAATTTGTCATTGCATTTTGTCATCAAGAGAATACGAATCAATAAACGAACCACTACTTTAATTCCATACAATTTTCAAATCACCCGATCGACTAAAATTATTCCACATAAATAAATCAAACGGATCGACACAGATTCGTTTCAGAGACAGGGATCAGAATCAACCAACGACCGACCGATTCCAGATGATCCGACTCGATTTCAATCGTTCGTCGTCGAGCCTCCCTTTATCCTTTATCCTATCGACAGGAAAGGAATAAAATATTTTCAAGGGGGAGAGGGGGCGGACAAAGGAGTGGAGGAGGAGGATAACACAGAGTGGGTTAGAGGGGGATGAGTCAGGACGAGGGAGGTAGTGACCTAGTCTAAGTGGCCGAGATGCATGACCCGAATACCGGTGCTGTACAGGTGTGGTGTGTGTCCCACTGGCCTCTACCTACCCCCTTCGAGCTGCCTTCGATGGCAACTGGTTGATGGTGGTGGTGGTGGTGGTGGTGGTGGTGGAGAAGAAAGAGCTATGCGATCTCGAGGGATGCACAAAACGGAAATGCCATCGATCTTTCGATATCGAGGTGTGTATCGAGGTCTCTCCCCCTCCCTCTCTTTATTTCTATCACGTGTAGATCGATACACAGACACGGACACCGGTGTGCCGATAACAGGGCTACGTTTCAAAGGGGATTCGAACCTCGAAAGGGGTGGGTTGGTTGCTCGTTACAGACGGTCTTTGCCCGGCTATAAGCTAATCGGTTTGTTATGTAATCGAGGCTCTCACGTAACCGTGGGAAACCGGGCTGCAACCAGACCGATCGAAGGTGTGCTCTTTGCCTTTGCCAGATTACCACTCGGTAAGTCCTGTTTCGGGCCAAAGTGTCCCTTTCGTACGTCTTATTAAAACCATCAAATTTTGAAGCTCTTTCACGTGTAATTAGATTCTTTATTTCTATTTAACAAGAGTATTGTAAACTTTTGTAATGAAAGATGTTCGAGCGAATGGCGAAGAAGAGATGGTTTTCACGATAGAAGATCGATTAAATTTATTTATCCATCTTATATTTTCGAATGTATTATAAAAAAATGCTCTTAGTTTTTCTTTTTACTCGCTTTGCATTAAAAACGAAATATATTTCCAATTATCTTTTTGTAAACATGGTTTAGTTAACTCGAAGGGGGGGAGTGTCAAATAAATTTGGGGAAAATTTAATCGGTTGATAATGACCCTTACGTTCTTAATAAACGTAAGGGGAGGAGGAAAATTGGTCGCGTCGAAGTGGAGAACGATCGTTACGTAACGTTGCTCGAGCGAGAAAGAGATTGAAGTGGAGCGTTTAGGGTATCGATCACGAGGCGTGCTTGGGTTGCTCTGTTGTTCGTGCAAGAGGGTAAAGACCCTGGCTGGAACTAGAGTTCCTGTTTGCTTTCGACGCGACACAAAAGACGTATCAGATTTCACTTCTCAAATTGTTCATCCTATTTTTTGATATTTGGAGAAAGTATCAAAAATATAATAATAACGAAAAGGTAAATTGATCTTTTCTCTTTTTTTTAAGAACGCAAAATTATTTACAAAATACGAGATGATTCATTTAATTATGCCATCTTATACTGCAAAATATTTATTGTAAAATGTCTTCAAAGAAAAGGGTTTATCGAGATCTAAAGACGATCTCGTGTTTCTTTTTTAATGATAAGAAGCAAATAATTAAATATCCAATCCTTTTCTCTTCATCTAAGAATCAATCGCAATTCCAAGATATATATATATAAGATCACAACAACTTGTTACCAATGTAAAGAAAAAAAAAAAAGAGAAGGGTTTATCGAAATGTAAAGATCTCGTGTTTCTTTTTTAATGACAAAAAGCAAATAATTAAATATCCAATATTTCTCTCTTCATCTAAGAATCAATCGCAATTCCAAGATATATATATAAGATCAATTTGTTACCAATGTAAAAAAAAAAAAAGAGAAGGGTTTATCGAGATGTAAAGATCTCGTGTTTCTTTTTTAATGATAAAAAGCAAATAATTAAATATAATACTTAAAAAAATTAAAATTAAAAATATAAAAATTAAATTAAATATAAATACTTCTCTCTTCATTTAAGAATCAATCGCAGTTCCAAGATATATATATATATAAGATCAACTTGTTACCAATGTAAAAAAAAAAAAAAAAAAAAAAAAAAAAAAAAAAAAAAGGAGTAATCAAAGAACCCATCGTGGCATTCAAATGGAAACAGAAACATCTGTTGTCAGCGAATAGGAAAATTTAGCGTATCGATGGCGTTCAGTGTGCTGGCTCGAGAGGATTTATACGCGTCCTTGACCAAGCGCTCCGCGCCAATTTCCGAACAATGGCGGCCGGAACGGTGCAATCAAGCTCAGGCCAACTGCTCAACTTTCCACCGAAAACCGCGTCAACTTGTCCGAAACGTCGATAGGAAACCCTTCCCCGGTGAAATTTTCCACAGGGAAGAAAGGTTTTCCGCAGGGAAACCTTGAAAAGGACGACCTTGGGAGGAAATTGCATCGCGACTCGGAACATCACAGGTTCGAAACCTTAGCGATTATCGCCCTCACAACGTTTTCTCCCCGTTGCTTGAAATGAAAATCCTCGAGACTTTTCGTTGGAACTCATTGTTCCTCCATTGGGGCGAGATAAGGTTTGAAGTTTAACGAAAGGGGGAGAGTTGTTGAGGCAATAAACGATGATTAAGTGGGATGACTTGAAAATCATGATTTTGCTCGAGAATTCGAGAGGACGGGAAAAATTGATTTAATGATAGATTTGTTCGCGGGTGAATTGATGATATTCTTCGATTAATTACATATTTCAATGTTGGAACAAAAATATTTTATTATCGTAAAAACTCGTTAAAAATTACCGCGGATATTTTTATTATCCCAATTCGTTTTTTTGCGAAAAAATTTAACTTTAATTTAACTTTTTCTCGTTTCAGAACTGATTATACCGAAAACTGCCAGACAGATTAACACACTTCACGTTAATAGATATATGGGCAACGATAGATAATAAGTCAGAAAGAAACAGATATTTTCCAGTCCATTGATCAAGCTAATATATCCATTCGAAAAAAAACTACTTCTACCAGCACTTTTTACGTCTCGTGCACGCGAGTCTCACTTTCACCCGAGTAGAAATCTGAAAATCGTTGACCAAAGTAAAGGGGACGATTAAAAATTTCAAACTTGAATCTCCTAATTTGATTCTCTCGAAAGCGCAAAAATGGCTGGTCGAATTAGAACAAATTGAGAAAGAAAGTATCGAATATACGAATGGAGAATATTCGCACACATTGCACAGATAAATCACGCGATTTTGATCTCGTGACAAATCGAACTCCTCCGCAACCAGAGAGAATTAACGGACGAGCGATGCATTGTACATTGATGCGGAGACACCGAGCGCTCTGCCTACTGCTATCCGTATCATGGCCGAGGCGTGCAGATATCCGTCTGTCTGACCTAAATACGTAATTATCTTTTCGCGAGGCACGACCTTGGACGGGGCAAGTCCGAACTGGGCCATGTCTCCGTCTGCCATGTTTTACTTGGTTCATCGTGGCTCACCTGCCCGCCATCCACCGCCAGAATTCAAGAACCTCTTCTCCTCCTGCCACCCCCTCCTTTAACAACCTCCTCCCTTCTCCTCCAAGAGAAGAAGGCATCTCTGACGAGGCTCAGCTGCGGCGAGATGTGTCATCTGGATGGAAATAATACGCCCTGTAATTTCCTCCTCGCGGATAATTTAATTAATCCCGGTTTAATGGAGATTCGAGATACATGCCCTGATCGTAACGTCGCTTTTTTCCTTCTTTTTTTTTTTTTTTTTTTTTTTTTAATTACACGTTTTTCAATGCCGCCACTTCGTGGAAGAGCAACGAAATATATTTTCGAGGGAAAAAAATTATTGGAAATAATTATCGAGGTGCTGTTCGTTCGTTGGATGATGATGAATATTTGGAATACGAATAAATGTTTTTCATCGTGTTTAACGAAGTTTAATGATTGTTTAAGGAGGAAATAACTT
Source organism: Apis laboriosa (assembly GCF_014066325.1). Taxonomy (NCBI): domain Eukaryota; kingdom Metazoa; phylum Arthropoda; class Insecta; order Hymenoptera; family Apidae; genus Apis; species Apis laboriosa. Next base: position 2,288,525 of record NW_025223140.1, read on the forward strand.
TTCGTCATTTATCGAAAAGCGTTTAGTTTTTGATCGTGTTTGAATTATATTATAATTCTCAGAGTAACTGAATAAATTAAATGACATTGGAAAGAAATAATCGAAATGTAAAGAAATACTTTTATTTTAAGAATACTATTATTTTATATATATATTATATATTATATATATTACTTTTATTTTAGAAATACTTTTATATTTAAGAATACTTTTATACATTCTCCAAGAGGAATCAACGTAAAAACCCATTTTTCGAAATCTCCGCGACACAAAGGAAAGAAAACGAATTCGTTCAAATTTCGAACAATGATTTTTCTGAAATGAAAATTTTGCAGACTTTTTTTATATCGAATAATGGAGAAAATGTTTCGTTCGATCGAAAAACGTTAAATATATATATATATATATATATATATATATATATACCAAGCATAGTCCTCAGGTGAACTCGTCCTGGTGACCACGCCACCCCGGCCACGACCACCCCCAACAACTGGAACGCTGACCCAGTTAATACACCTGTGGAAACGGTGCCAACACTCCCGTGTCCACGGATGTCGGTCTGTCGACGCACGGCCCTCTGCATATCCCACGGAAAACCTACGGAATATCGTTCCGCACGCGAATCCCATTTCTCAATTTTCGTTTCTCGTCGTCCTTCCAGCAATCGAAACAAGAAGTACAAACAAAAATCGAAATAATAATTTCGTCCTACATCGCTTTCTTAATTAAATTAAAAAATATAATATCTCAACTTCTATTCGAATTGTTTATTCCGTTTGAAATTTATCGAATAATCGTTGAAATTATTATTATTATTATTATTATTATTTTGAACGAAACTTATCTTTATCATTTTATGTTTAAGTTCGATACCAGCTTAAAAAACGAAGGTTAATATAACAAGAGGAGGAAGCTTCTCGTAGTCAGCCGTCGAAGATAACGTTTGCAGAACGTGATGAGCAACTGTGATGTTACGGAATTAACAGATTAGATAGGTTTATTCGAGCGATGAATCTCTTGAACGATTAATAAAAATACCTTCCGTCAGCCAAGTACTTAATAAGGAACAGTTGGAAGAGAGAAACTCGGTACAACTCTTCATCTTCGAGCTCTCAATCCAAGCCTAGCACCATCGAAATTCCTCGTTTCGTCCAACGACATCTCGTCGATTTCAATTAAGCCTTAAGTAATCGTCTTTCTGTTCGAGGGGCGAAAAGAAAGGGAAGAGGAGTCCAGGTGGGGTGGAAGCACCCCACAGGGGGTGGGAGTTGGTGATCGGCCGATGTGGGTCAGCCGGGAGTGTTGGCCCCTCTCGCCTTGACACGAACGCACAGGTTGTACGGATCTCGGCTCGGGTCAGGTTATCGATGCGCGCAACTCTTGAAATTCTACCAGCGCACGCACGCACCCTTCCTCCTTTGTTACTCTATTCTACATAGGGGAGAGTGTCGTCGAAATAATTACAGATATTTCAATTCTGAAATACAACGATTAAACAAGTTTGGAACCGTGGAATTTTTGATCATTATCTTCTTACCTATGTTTGAGTATATTCATACATGTAAGAAGAAGAATAGCATCTTTCGTTATTCTTTCTGAAATAATATGAAAGTTTTCTTATATCTTCGTGTATTCTTATTAAAAAGATTCTGTCGTGAGCTGAGCAAAAGTATACTCACTGTAACCGTGAAGCGGAATTACAAGAATCGAGGGTTTCAACGAAATAACGAACCGAAAAGTTGGTAAAAGTGTTTGCATATAAATAAAAACGTAACGAAACTAACTGGCGTGCATGTATTATTGTCGAGTATATCCAAGAGATTTCTGGAATAGATTTGAATAAAAAAAAACTTGTATTTGTTAATACAAAACGCTATTTAATTATCATCAACTTTTATTTATACGTATTTTTAAATAAAAACATTTCAATAAAAGGTATCTAAATATTAGATTGGAAAGAAAATTCTTGCGGCTTTTAACTATTAAATTCAAATACGCATATCTTGGCTCAAACAAAATCAAAATAAAGACCATTGCAAACAATGCACTTTTGCCAACGAGAAACAAGTTTTGTTATTCCGGTTGAATAAAATTCTAGAGTCCTGATTATTAATTAATAAAATTAATAAAATTGTTGGAATTTGCTTCTTATGTTACAACATCCTGAGAAATCAGAAAAACTAATTTGAGAATAATATCGCATTTTCACGAACCAAAAAATGCAAATTAAAATTACATACAAAATCAATGCAACTCAACATCAATTTAATTAAAAATAAAATGTGTGTGATTTAAAATCAGAATAACAAAAACCGTAAGAACTTTCTTTCCAGCCTAAAACTTTCAATAATAATCAATGATCAACCCCCATCGTTCGTGGAAACGAATCGTACGGAGCATCATCATCATCAACCCCCTTACCTTCCATCTTCCATCTTCTCTCGAGACCACCCTCGAAACAAACGGGGACAATTAATTTAATCGATCGATCTCGTTTGCGCAGCGCGACGCGCACCTGCCGCAAAGAATTTTTATCCCGCACGAATTCCATTTCGAATCCCTCCCTCACCCCATTCCGCCCCGCCTTTTAACGATCCACGCTCCTCCGTGCTTGATTTTTGGCGCGACTCGTGTCAAGGTTAAATCAACACACCGTGGCCGCCTCCCTCCCCCCTCTCCTCCCCTCCCTGGCTCGTTTTCGCGGCCGACCAAGAATATTGCACCGCGGTGGTGGTGCGTCGAATAATGCATAATAGATAATCGAGCGGCTCGCTCCTCCTCCAGGGCGCAGAGTTTCAGAGGAGAAGCTGGAGGAGACCGTTTTCCAGAGACAGAGGGAGAGAGAGTTAATTAACTATCGTGTTTCTCTTGCTATGTGTTCTCTTGCTCGAGAGACTCTGCTCTTATTTGGTCGTTGAAGGTGTATAATTCGTAAGCTCGAACGATTATATTTGGGGATGGAGAGAATCGGTTGGTCACGTTGGTTATGGTTAATCCTCTTTCTTGTTGCTGTTATTTATGGTGTTTTCGATGTTTGTATATCTGCTCGAAAATCATTCAATCTATTTGATTGCTTTTTGTGCTCGAATGATTGTTTATAGAGGAAAGTAATTATATGATATGGAAATTGAAGATTTTTATTTTTTGAAAATAAAAAAGAAAATGTAGAAAAATTTTTGCTGCCTGTATGGAAAATTATGAACTTATTTTTTTTAGCCCCCCAATTTATTACTATTCTTTTATCACTTTTGTGTGACAAAAATCAATGAATTGTGCTGCTTTGGGAAATAATTTTCTCGTTTCAAATTTTATTTAAACTTCGCGTTTAATTTTTTAAAGAAAGGAATCATCGATTCTCCAATATATTTATATAAACTCTTTCAGTTCTAAAGTAATCCATTTACTGGTCACAAATCAACGAGTGAAACGCAAAAAAAAAAAAAAAAAAAAATTAATTGGAAGAGGCACAATTCCAGAATATAAAACCCGGCAGTCTAATTTATTCATCGTCGACTAGCAAGATCCATTGTGCGGCTAACACATATTTCAATTATTCGATCGTGTATACTCAACGCGCGCGCGCACACGTGTGTTTTCATTGCCAGTTGCGCACACGGTTTCACCTGAAGAAACATATCTTCTTATTGATTTTTATCGAGCATTTTTCGATGGATTAAAATCTGTCGAACAATTCTTCTTCGCATTCGAAACTCGTCTCGAAGATATATTTCTTGTTATAACTAAAAATTCGATTTTAGAGAGAAAGAATATTTGTTGAAACGAGAGGAATTTTCATAGTCTCCTGTTAGACAGATAAATTCACTTCTTAGAAATGATCTAAAGTTATTAATTATTTCTAATAAGTTTGCTCCACTTCGTATAAAATTATCGTGCAAATCTATCGAAATATTCACGAGATTGAAGCACACAGGATCTCTTTTCATCCAGCAATGGAAATACCGGATTTTGTTTTATTCCTTTGAAAAGTTAGTAATATCTGAGCTTTCAAGGTGAACTTCTTTTTTAACGAAGTTCTCTAAAAAAAAAAAAAGAAAAAATTCAGGTTAAAAGGATATAGAGATAAATTCAATGATATATTCGCATAACGAGTTGTTCGTGTGAAATATGTATTCGGAAGAACGCGTGCTGCGATTGGATCGTACAGAGAAATATATTCGTTTTCGTTTAATTTTTCATTTACATTTACTTTTCAACCTTGGCGAAATTAATTTCGATCGCGATTTTCTTTCTTTGGAATTAAAAAATAATCATCAAAGTAATTTCAAGATCTACATAACATTTAAAAATGAAACATCAGTATTAAAAAAAAGAATATAATAACCTATATATACTCTCGACAAAAGTTTGGCCAACTTCGAATACACCCTATTCGTCAATTCCAATACGATTGTTCGGATACGAAATCATAGAAAATCGTGGAAACCATAGCAGAACCGCATTAACGGTAAAAACCAAAAACGACTGTGACTGTTCGACTAAGCCCCTCAATTCCCGATTCCTCACGTTCGACAACAGCCTTCCAGTGGCGAAGGTCAAAGATAAATCAGCCAACAGTGGAGGGGCACCTGCCAGGACCAGCGACAGTTCCTTCCTGTTCTCCACGCGTATATATTTCCACAACAGTTTCTAGACTGAAATCGTGTAAATTGTAATTCGCGATTCCAGCACATGGAACACGTTGGAACACGTGGTGGCATCGGCCTCTGCCGGGGTTACCACAGCCAGAGAGGAAAACTTAACGGTGCTCCTTCAAGCGCGAATTAAACGCGTGTAATTAAGCGTAACACGTGACTTGCTAGAGATGTTACAATGGCATAACTGAATGTATATACGCGTATATATTCGAGCGCGTATGAATTTGTATACAGGGTATCTCGTTATTATAATCTACTTTGCAAGTTGACTCGAAGAAAAATAAAAATCGTATTATTCGTTCGATGTTTTTGCAAAAAAAAAAAAAGAAACGAACAGATCTTCGAATACTTGTATATTTTCTTTACGCGTGTTATTTTAATTGGCATCGAGACATTTTCCATCCTCGAAAGTTAATTCTCAAAGTAAGTAAATAAGTAACAAGATTTCGACAAAAATTAATGAATTGTGCTGCTTCGGGAAATAATTTTCTCGTTTCAAAAAAATAATAATTTCAAAGTGAGTTGCTTCCAAGTGAAATTTTATTATTATAAAAGAATTAACGATAGAAATAATTGCAATAATTTATTTCTATTCTTTGTCTTATTTTTGACAAAACAAATTTTAAAAAAAAAAAAATTACTCGTAAGAATAAATTCAATTAAGTAAAACTTCGTATTATTAAATAACGTATTATTATTAAATAATTCGTATATTAAATAACGTATTTCTTTTTTGAAATGCCTGGTAAATATAAGATAAGGAGGAGAGTCCGCGAACCTGTTCGAACGAATCCATGACCGTGCCCGTTCGTGCGCGCTGGCACATATTCCCGTGCGCTGAATATGTGTCAGGGTCGATGATTTATCACGGGATTCTGACCGAGCGAGGAAAAGGCTTTCGCTTTAATTGCGGCCATGATTGGGGAATAATATCCGAAACACTGTTTTAAACACCGCTCTACCAACGTTATTTCTCTTATCGATCACATTTCGTAAACTCGGTTATATCTTCCGTTATTATTTGCTCCAATTTAAAATAAATATAATTTTAAGAATATTCGACGAACGATTCCGTTTCCGGAATATCTTTTATAATCTAATATCTCTTAATTTAATTCGTTTCGCGCGAAATATTATCGACACAATAATATCGCGTCTTAATTTCGTTTTGACGAAGTTAAAGTTTGTGATTCTCGTACAGCTCGTGTAAATCAATATTTTAGAAGAGTGTATATTTTAAATAATAACATCGGCGAATTTCTTGAAATTCTCGCTCGGTAATAATGTATATCTTCCTTGAACTCGTGTATCGTAAATTCGGAGGATATATTTCTTTCGTTTCGTCGATTACGTTTTTAACCTTGGCAGAGCTCGGTGATGTAAGAAGTGTGTCGCGAATTTCTTTTCTCTTCTTTTCCATCCGTTTTCCTTTTTCCAGCCTCGATTCTTCCCTTTCTCCGCGCAAATGACCCTTCACACCTCCCTTGAAGCCAAGGTAAAATTTCCGTTCGATTAGATTTAAAAACCGAGTTGTAACTCGTTTCGCGAACAAAGGTGCCCTCGTTTGATAGTGGAATGGTGAAAAAGGTGGTGAGAAAAGGATTTATCATTTGAGAGAAAAAAAAAAAAAGAAATAATGAGTTACAGGTTAACTTTGACATTAAGTAGTAATGGTTTTTTTAAAAATGATTTTAAAAAGTGAATTCGATCAAGGGTTTCGAATTCTATTTTAATTTTGTCTCTTTGTTTTTATTCGCCAATCGTAATTATTTTACGAAATTATTTTTGAAATTTGCGAATTTTTAAATTCCAAAATTTTTTTTCATTTTATTAGAAAAAAAAAAAAATATATATATATATATTTTTGCCCGCAGCTCCGTCAGGGAATAAATAATTTTCGCAATAATTTTTCAATCGTGTTTTCAATCGTTATCTCGCGTGAATACAAAATTCCGATAAGCCAACCGAAAATATAGGTCAATTATCACGTTTCGTACGAGATCGACATATATCTGAATACTTATAAACTGAAGTGGTACCTGATAATTACTCGAAATACCTTCGAACAATGCATCAGACTCAATATCTCGCATTTAACGTCGAAACACTACTCGAGGGAACAAAAGGTGGAAAACGAGAAGCTTAAGAACACGAGAACCATACAAAGGTCTACCTTTTAGATTTATCGAATCACCGACTCCCAATAAACACACACTTTTGCGCTTTTGTTCCATCGTGGAGGCGAGCCACGATGATTAAAATCATCGAGATTAAAAAAAATTAATTGATCTTTCTCTCGTCACTCACATATATGCTTCTCTTTTCTTTTTCTTTTTTTTCAAAATAAATTTTACACTCTCCACTATATTCGTCCTTCATTGGATTATTCTTTATTTTATTATTCAATTTAATTGTATATCCTCCTCTTAGAAATTTACCTGATAATAATGATAATAAACTTAGAAGGAATATCCAACCTAACCTGTTGTCAGAGAAATAAAACTACAACGAAAAAAAAAAAAAAATAATAAATCTTCTCGTGTTGTAAAACAAACATATCGATAATTTGAATTTCTAAAATAGAAGAAGGAAAGGATAAACCCATATTTTCGAGGATGTACGAATAAAAATGATTTAACTTTTTTCCCCTCCCCCTATATCGAGATGAAAGCCAGAATTATTAGTTTCCAATCGGTTTTTTAAGGATTATCGATGCGAGACGGTGTTGATCGGTGTTTCGAAAGGAGCAAAGTACGGATCTGGTTAATTGGAAATTGCTCGGTTCATTTGAGAACGAACGCGGATGACGCGAACAATGGCGCGGTAATTCGTGTGTGGCGGCTCTTTAAGCCAGCTTTTGTTAAAGGAACGCTGTCACGGTCAACGCGGGGGACTTTCTCTTCTCTAATCTCGCAATTCGTTTCGAATGTCAAACGTAGAATCGACGAGCTCTCTGAAATGAAGTTTAAGTTTATTTTACTGCTCGATTATATTCGAGCATTTATCGACGTGTAATTTTTATTTTCTCAATTTTATTATTTACTCTCGAAATTTAAATAACGTGGAAAAACACGTTAAAAAAGTTTAGAAAATTAATCGAATCTGTTGAGTGAAAAGACTTAAACAATTGCATAATTTTATAAGAGTAAGAATTTTTTAATCGTCTTTTAAATATATATGAAATTTTTTTTTTATCGATGTAAAATGTAAAGATGGTGAGAAACTTTTGCGATCAACTGTATCCTTTCGATGGAGAAGTTTCCAAGTGTTTAAACGCCTTGCTTCCGGTTTTGACGGTCCAACTTTCCAAGCAAAGTTCACAGTTTCGTATTTTGTTGCTGTTGGACTCATGCTTCGCCCAGAGATTGTGTCTCGTAACGAGAGTTCGAGGAATTGTTATTGCAATGGAAAAATCGTGATAAATAAAGATGATTATTCAACGATGCAATATTCAACTTGAGCAAATAGTGAATTAATTAAGGATCGGAGAGGAAAATATTTATTTGACGATCGATTTATTTATTATAACTTTTTTTATCGTTTATTTTTTCAAAAATATTAAAAAAAAAAAAAATATCTTGAGATATCCGTTGAAAGATCACCGATTAATTTTCTTTTCTTTCTTCGTTATTGAAAATTCTAAAGAATCTAAAGAGAGGATGCTGCTCACTCAAGCATTATTCATAAATGAATAAATTACGCAGACGGGGAAAGCTTTGTTCATTAATTCAAGCGTTGAACGTTCGTGGAAGGAAAGAACGATTATAACGTAAATACTTGACAAATTCGATGATATCTTTTTCTTAAGAGGTTCAAAGTAAAACTCGACGGATGATCCGTGTCTCTTGCAACTTCGAATCTTCGAAAGATCATCGAGACGAGTCGAGAACAAATGAAACCAATAGTAAGATAGTAATATTTATTACTTAGGAGAGAAATATTCTCGGATAATAGAGGATAAGAAAAGATCGACAAAAGGAATCGACATACGTAGCATAATTGATTATCCAACTTGAAAGTCACTGTTAAATCGGAAGTCTGACAAGGGCAGGTCGTGGAAAATTTGATAAATTTGAAATATAGCTAATCAAAACTTCGGATCGGAAATCTGAGAAACGTCCCTGAGATCGTCGAGTAATCGAAAGTTTGACGAACTTCGGATAATGGAAAGTTTATACGAATATGAAATGTAGGCTGCTGAAAATTGGATATCCCGGATTTCCACGAAATCTGACGAGTGTAAAATTCAAAAAGTTTTGATTTTACCCCCGAAAAAGTTCAGAAACTTCGCCCAATGCAAAGAATCTGAATATTAAAATATAATCCAAATTTGATCATACAAAATCCAATTTTAGAAACCCGATCCAATAGGGAATCCAACGAACCTAAGCTCGAACAACGAGAAATTCGAAATAAAATCCGAAGATTAAAACCAAAAAAAAAAAAAAAAAAAAGAATCGAGCGAAAAATCTAAAAAAAAAAACAATCCATAATAATCGCAACTTGAATACGCAACAATGGAGCGGCGTGTTTGATAAACGGCGGACGTTTAACCGGTTGGAAGACGCGTGGGCGGTCGTCTGAGAGGGGGGGGGGGGGAGAGAGGATCGAAGCACGAGGGAGGTTGGAACCGAGCCCCAATTTCCGAAGGAGAGAGACTCTGAGAAGTGGTGCAGGTTGGAGGGTGCGGGACGCGGTCACCTCGGGGCGTTCACCCCTTGCGAGCAACCAGCGCACTCGATACACTCACCCCTGTCTGCGTGTGCGGGGGCGTACGTATACCCAAGCCACGTCTATCCGCGACCTGCAGTCTGCCGTGCACTGCCGCGGCTGTATCTAGAGGAGAGGGCTGCTGCTGCTGCTGCTCGCCGCTTTCCACCCGCCGCTTTTATCGTCGTCCGGTTATTTGATCGCTCGTGTAAATAAATTTAGCACTTTTCCACCCCTCCTTGAACGTTGCAAATCGTTAATTTTGTTTCTTCGTGTTAAAAATTCGAGATTGAATTAATCAAAAAATTCTTGGTAAGATAAAAATTGGTAAAAATATAAATATTCAATTTAATGAGATATATTGATTAAATGATGGATCAAATATTTCAAATAAATTTATCATTGTCAATTTCATTTTTTTAAAATATATTTAGATTTTTTTTTTGTATTAAAATTAATTAAGAATGAATTTATTAATAAAATAAATAAATAAAAAATAATTAAATATATAGAGATAAATAATAAATCAATTTATTGGTATTATTTGTGGAATTAAATTTCATTAGAAGTAATTTTAAATACTATATGATTTAAAAGATCAACTCTTAAATTTCAGACATCTAATGAAATTTTAAAAAATAATTTTTTTAGAAAAATTTATTTTAGTTTGACAAACTAATGTTATATTATTAACTAATTTTTTACATTTGTTTATTAATTCAATTTAAGAAAAAACTGAATGAAATTGATTCAATTATAATTGGTATAAATCTATGATTTATTCCACAAATTTCTGAACATTGTCCAAAAAAAATTCCTGGTCGTTTTCTAATTAAATTTAATTGATTAATACGTCCTGGAACTGCATCAACTTTAATTCCTAATGATGAAAAGAAAAATTAGAGTAAATATATGATATTTCTATATTTATTTTAAAATCACAAACCTGTACAATATTATTCTATCGTGTGATGCTTTCAATTTATTATTCGTGAAATCTAAAAATTTATTTAGATTTGTAGATATAGGAACAAAATATTTTCTTCTCTTCTTTTTTTTCTTTTCATTATTTGAAATTTTCCATCAGTTTTGGAAGAGATGAGGAATAAATTCGTTTGAAATCTGTGAAATCTCAATCGGATTATTAATTTAATAAAACGTGTTTATATATATATATTCGAGGTAACGTAACGAGGTTTCGATAAATCATTCTGAAACGTGTACGTATATTCTTGGACGGTGAAATTTCACGAAAATTTCGCATGCATCTTTCACAAATGGTTGCGCAGGTCGTAAATTTATAAAGCTGTTTCGGGGAACGTGCAAGATAAAGTTAGAAAGTCGCAGTCTAATAAGCCGGTTCCATGGCACGGGGCTATCAACGAGAATTCCAACTTCTTAAATGTAAATAGCTGGTTCCGCTCATTTCCTACGATGCAAGTAAGTGAGGAAGGAGCTAGGGGATTTGAATTGAAACGAAATAAAATAGCAAAGATTCATTCATTTTATTCAAACGCTTATCTATTACTCTACCGAAAATGTAATTATATTTCGCTCAAATATTTTCCTCTATTCAATTCAATTTTGTTTACTGACCATAAATAATTAAAAATAAAAATTTTTAGATTCGTTCTTCAATCTTTGAATAATCCAAAATTTCTTCAAACATTTGCCGCTAGAGTGTGTTTGTGCATATGAGAATGTTGCAAAAATTTATAGAATGGAAAATATAGTACCTCTTTGAAATTTTCTCAAGTTTTTCATATCTCTAATTTTTTTAAAACATCCCTTACATGATCAAAATTACAAAATCGTTCGAAATCAACTGTCAACTCTATTCACTTTTTTCTCCAACGTTTCGTCGATCTATCGCCGATTCCACGACCTAATTATCGGCGGATCGATCGCAACAATTAATTTGACTCGTTCTTTTCCTCCTTTTTTACCACGCTTCCCCCATTCCCCTCCGCTCCTCTCATTTCTTTTTTTTTCTCCTCCTCCTCCTCCTCGTTTTCGTTACGCCGTTAGCCCCGGAAACGAGCTTGAAAGAATTTCCCTCGAAATGGAAAAAACGTCGTTCGACAGACAAGGAACAAGGAAGTTACAGGGCTGGTAACAGTTGCTCGAAACAGCGGGGGAGGGAAACTTCTGCGGCTGACTGTGCGGGATTAATGAAAAATCACGGTGGTGATCAAAGGATAAGGATCTCCATTTTCTTTTTTTTTTCTTTTTTTTTTTTGGCAACGACGGAAAGTTGTTTCGATGAAGTTCGATAAAAAAAAAAAAAAAATATGGAAGAGAAAGCATATGATGAATTTTTGGATTTTATAATTATCGAGAGCATGCAGAGTCTTGTTTCGATCAATTTTCATTTTTTGAGGAGGCGAAATCTAAAATTTTTTTAATATTTGTTTTTCTTTGAGGAAAAAAATATTCAGATTTTTGTGCTCTATATGTAATAATGCGAAAGAAATGTTTGCTGCATACACAATGCTTTATGCATACAAAATTTCATGGAAATGTGGAATTTTTTGATTAATTGATAAACGAAGAGAATAAATGAGAATAAGTCAAATCTCTATTCTTTCGCGTAATAATAATAATTAATCCTAAAATGCATTTAAACGAGAATAGGTAAGCAACTTAAACTTCCAATGGTTGCAAATGATTGGCCCCAGACCACGAAGAAGCTGTAAAAACAGTGTTGATTAACGATCGAGCCAAGTTTCGGTTGGGTGAACACACTTTATTGAAACAATTTGTAATCTCAGAAGCAGGAAACATTTTCGAGGAACACTTGCAGCTGTTCCCCAACGCCTCCTCAATATGACTGGATTTTATTAAAATATCGCTAATTGGAACACGGGTGATAAGTTGTTGATAAGATGATATTGTCAAGCGATTTGACAATATTCCCTTTTGAAAAGTTGTTCGAAAGAAACTGTGCGAGCAAATCTATGTAATAAATTAGAGGATACGGATAAAAATTTGGTAATGGAGTGTTTAGATTCTCGGTTGGAGGGGCGATCTTATTTAAATGCAATCCGGGATTTATGGGTAATCTCTGAGACATTTCTATTTGAAGGAGGCTTTCGGTAAAACCGGAAGATGTACGATAACAGGCTATAAAAGTGACTTTGATTAATGTGCAATAGTTTTTAGACCACAATTCGTTTCGTTCTTGTCGATCCTTGAGACACTTTAAATCCACTTTCAATCTCTAATTTGATCAACTTTTGCATCAACATTCTACAATAACAATATCACAATTCAATTTTTTGTCCTTGGTCGAGAGTACACACAGCAGTTATTATTAATAAAAATAATTTAATAATAATAACACGAGAATAATACATGCACTTGGATATTGTTGCACAGATTTTAATTTAATAGTTAATTTAATATTTTCTCATTGAGCGTAAATAATAATTACAAATTATAATTTTCCTAGAATTTGATCCGTGCCTCGATCTTTCCTCTACGAGGTACAACGAACTTAAATTGGTCGTAATTCGTTCCATAAAGATAAGCTGTACGTGAGTCGAATGACAAATGGACCTGCGCACTCCTTACTCGCTTTATTTTCCACGGCGTGAACGATTAAACTACCTACGAAACAGGACGACACTCGAGCATCCTCCTAAAACGAACAAAAGAGAAGGTCATGACCTGGACAAGCGCTACTTCTCGAGATGCTTAAACCATCGTATATATAAATAACTATACAAGTGTCTGAAGATCGACGAGTAAATTTTTACCTGACGGAAAATTTAAAAAGAATTATAATTAAAAATACAAATACAAATACTACTTTCTTATTAAAACTTACTATAACGATAGTTTCAAAGTTAGTTCCGAAGTTACGTTTTAAAACGAATTGATCGTAGCTCATTGTTAGATGTTAAAAATAAAAATAAAATTTAATTTAATTTAAATAAAAATAAAAAAAAAATAAAATAAATATTTATGGAAGATTATTGAGCGAACTTCAAATTATTTATGAAAATATGGATACTTTATATTTTCATAATTACATTTTATAAAATTTAGTGACAGATTTTCAAAAATTTAAAATAAAGTAAAGAAAAAATTAGAAATCAATGAAAATATCCAACAACTTATTTCACATAACTGTCAATTATAACAACTTACTTTAAACAAGAGTATAGGATTATTTTTAAATCAATTTAGAATTTTCAAAATATCTTTATTAATATCATTATTTTTACAAAAATAAATATAAATACGATATATTTAAATCATTATAACTTGGAAAATAGTAATTCTAAATCAATATATATATATATAAATGTACACAAGTGTCTGAAGATCGATCAGTAAATTTTTACCTGACGAAAAATTTAAAAAGAATTATAATTAAAAATACAAATACAAATACCGATATAAATTTTCTGATCAAAATTCTTCACAATTTGCACGAGTATAACTTTTAATTTCCACTAATGAAAAAATTAAATTACGAGGCAACGATCTCGCCATTCTCCACGGATCAGGAAAAGAGAAAAAGCCGATTTTCACGGTTACCCGTCCCGATGGACACCGCGCGATCACTCGGCCTCGAAAACCGCCTTTTTCCACGACTGTAGGAATCGAGCGTAGCCAGGTGCGCGCTTTGAAATGGAAATTGGCACCGGTCTCGGGATTCTGGACTAACGACACGGCAAATCGAATTACCAGCAGCGCCGATCATCGGGGCCACGACGCGGCCGATTTCGCCGCACCGTCCCTTTGAATACCAAGAGTAACGATTAATCGAATTAACGAGGCCCCTGAAACGGGCGTTTTTCTCTCGCGGAGATCAAATGGATTGGCGCGAAAGGAAGGAACGAACAAGACGTGTAAGAGCAATTTTTTTTGTAAATTCTTACTTTTCGAATACCACCCCAAGAGTAACGATTATTCGAATTAACGAGGCGTTTTTCTCTCGCGGAGATCAAATGGATTTGTAAATTTGATTTCTTCATTTCTTGTAAATTCTTCGTTAAAATTGATCGAAATTAATCGTGTATTCCGTTTGTATTTTATTTTCGCCGTTCTCGATCGATTCTGATATAAGGAATCGCGTGCAAAGTGTTTATCCCTCCAATATCTTCTTGACCCGAGCGATTTTTCGATTTCATCAGAAGCGAAATTTCTGGACTTTCGGTCGAGTGTCCTTGGTTGTGGATCTTTGGAGATCAACCCGCAATGAAAGTTCGTCTTCGGTTATGTATTTGGCAAATACTAGTGGGGTAACCTTGAAGGACGAGCGATATTGAAATACTTCCGAGCTGGATATTCAAGATGCAAGATAGCTTCATAGTATTTTCAATAAAACGACGATGCGTGCATGTGATGTTAATGTGTTATTGAATATCGATTTTATATTCTAAGGTAGTAGCCCCACTATTCTCTACGAAAATCTGTATCCGGTATTTAGTAATTGGCATGCTACCAACTGATTGAAATAGTTTCTCACGTTATCGTACATTGATTTTCCGTCCGGATTAAACGATGATAAAAGTTGGAATTTTTCTTTTTTCTTCTTTCGAAGTAATAATGGAAATGGAATTACAATAATTCATTGGAACTAATTTCTGGAATTAAAAAATATTTTGTAATTAAAATTCGGTTCACGGTTCATGATTTTTTTTTATTTAATAATAACTTTAGATCAATTCCAAAAATTTCGTTTCATAAAATCAAAATATTTTCGATTTGGCTGATGGAACAATAACTTTAATAAAAATTATATAATTTAATGATAATTTAAAGACTTTTTATACTGAAAGTCTAAGATAACATCATTTAAAATTTTTGTATTTCATGTAAAAAAGCGTGAGAAAAAATTAAAATTTTTATCATTAAAAGGTAAAGGTAAACCATGCCATTGAAATTGGCTTTTTGATTCATCTCGATCAATTTAGATATAATGACTCAAAGTTTCCATAAGTCTTCATTATACATGAGTCTTATTGGATATTGTAACTTATTTATTATTCTGTAATAGCGTTTGTCAGTTGTCTCGAGTGTGGAATAGGTTAGTGAAACGAGTGAAAGAGTCAGAGAAAGCGAAAGAAGATGAATGGTGAACGATCGAAAATTATTCTTTCCCTTACACGACGATATCTCGGAAGCCAAAAGCCGTATTGAGATGGGTAAAAGTGCGTTTTAAAGAGCATGATTCCACGCTTTCAACTATCCCTCACTCGTTGACTGAAAATTATTATCTTCGAAGTTACAACGATGTAAAGTTTTCCTAATTTTAGAGTAGAATTTCTAAGGTATATTAGCGATAACTTAGCGAATGAAAAGTCCAAGTAAACGACAAGGACGGATAATAAATGATTAAAAATTATTCTTTTCTTTATACAACGATAACCGAGAAACTGGAAATCGTATCGAGATAAATGAGAAAGCATTTTAAAGGGCAAAGATCCGTTTCCAACGATCTTTCATTTATTGATTTAGAATTACTATTTTCCAAGTTATAACGATTTAAAGTTTCCTTAATTTTAATACGATTTTAAAAAAGTTTAAATTATATATATCGTATTTATATTTATTTTTGTAAAAATAATGATATTAATAAAGATTTTTTGAAAATTCTAAATTGATTTAAAAATAATCCTATATTCTTGTTTAAAGTAAGTTGTTGTAATTGACAGTTATGTGAAATAAATTGTTGGATATTTTCATTGATTTTTTCTTCGCCTTATTTTAAATTTTTGAAAATCTGTCACTAAATTTTATAAAATGTAATTATGAAAATATAAAGTATCCATATTTTCATAAAAATTTGAAGTTCGCTCAATAATCTTTCATAAATATTTAACATCTAACTATGAGCTACGATCAATTCGTTTTAAAACGTGACTTCGGAACAACTTTGAAACTATCGTTATAGTAAGTTTTCGTAATAAGAAAGTTGATGGTGAAACCAAGATAGAAACATTAACATTAAGTAGGTTATCATGAATCAATAACGAGTTGCTAACCACTGTGATTCGAACTCTATTTAGCTATTCTATTTCATTGTTCCAATCCAAGTGATATCAATTTTAATCAATATATTATTTCGTCAAATCCTTATAGATTTTATACGAAAATAACGTACTTCAGCTGTTTTATATTAGGAAATGCAAGTGAATTTATCCGGGATCCAATAAATTCGCCAAGTATGTACTCCTAGGTATTTCAACTTGAATCTGCTATTTCATTCCTTAACAAGTAACGTTATTACAAATTCCCTTCTTTATTCTTTTATTCTTTATTCTACAGAGACCAGAAAAACTTTTGTTCCTCCTTATTCCTAATCCCATTTTTATATTATATATAATATAATGGAATACAATAATGTATATTATTGTCAAAAAATTATTACTCAATTGACGACTAATATTGGATTACATTTTAAGTAAATTTTCAGTATATTTTATTTAATCAAGCTTGCTTTTTATATTTCTATATTCCTTGAAAGAAAATCCGGTATAGTCTAGTGGCAAATTTTCAATTCTTTCAACTATTATTACAATTACTGTTTTATGCATAAAATAATTTTATTTCTTTTAATTTAATATAATTCCCAATTTAATAAACTTCCAGTATATTTTATTTATTTATATATTTAAGCCTATTCTTAGAATATAATCTAGTGGCAAATTTTCAATTTTTCCAACTATTGTTACAATTATTTTCAATATATTTTTTTATACACAAAATTCCTCCATTGGTAAATTGTCAAACCTTGAATATTGGATTATGATTTAAATAAATTTCCAGTATATTTTATTTAATCAAGCTTGCTTTTTATATTTCTATATTCCTTGAAAGAAAATCCGGTATAGTCTAGTGGCAAATTTTCAATTCTTTCAACTATTATTACAATTACTGTTTTATGCATAAAATAATTTTACTTCTTTTAATTTAATATAATTCCCAACTTAATAAACTTCCAGTATATTTTATTTATTTATATATTTAAGCCTGTTCTTTATATTTCTACTTTTTAAAAAAAAATCCGGTATGGTCTAGTGGCAAATTTTCAGTTCTTCTAAATTTCAATATTATTACAATTGTTGTTTTATGCATAAAATAATTTTACTTCTTCCAATTCAATATAATTCCCAAATTGGAAAATTTTCAGATCTTTCAATTATTATTACAATTATTATTTTTTATTTTTTTTATTTTTTATTATTTATGCATAAAATAATTTTAGTTCCTCCAATAATTATTATTATAATTATTTAATATAATTTCCAATATATTTTATTTATTTATATTACTTGTTATTTATATAATCATTATATATATAATATATCATTTATTATTTATATTATTTTTATATAAAGTTGTTTTTTATTTCTACCCCCTGAAAGAAAATCTGGTATGGTGGCAAATTTTCAGCTCTTCCAACTATTATTACAATTATTGTTTTATGCATAAAATAATTTTCCTTCCTCCAATTGAATATAATTTCCAATATATTTTATTTATTTATATATTTAAACCTGTTCTTTATATTTATACACTTGAAATAAAATCCAATATTTAGTGGCAAATTTTTAGCTCTTCCAACTATTATTACAATTATTGTTTTATGTATAAAATAATTTTACTTCCTCCAATACTTAAATTTTCAATTCTTGCATATTGGATTATATTTCAAGTAAATTTCCAATATATTTTATTTATTTATATACTTAAGTCTGCTTTCTCTATTTCTATTTCCCTGAAAGAAAATCCGGTATAGTCTAGTGGCAAATTTTCAATTCTTCCAATTATTATTACAATTATTATTTTATACATAAATTTTAATTTTACTTTTTCTACTGATTTTCAGTCCTTGCAACTATTACAATTACAATTATATTTACTATATTTCGTACAAAACATACTACCACGCAAGATATTAATTATAATTATAATTAATTATAATTAATTATTCTACGATCAAGAAACAAAACCCCACTTCCTTACAACTCTTGCTTCCACCCGAAGCAAAATCGAGACCAGCAACAAAACCCAACGACTTCCAACTTCGCAAACACCATAAAAAAAAAAAAAAGAAAAAAAAGACAAGCATCCAACGTTCCTCCATGTTTGCTCTCGAGCAATGGCAATAAAACCAAGCCATAAAACCCACTTTAATTCGACTGTTCAACCAACGTTTATTGAAACGTTCCCCCAAATACCCCCCTCAAGAAAGCGCGCCGCGACTTCCGACTTTCGAAACACCCTTTCGAAACCCTCGTTCGAAACGAAACGTGTCCGTGGCGCGATTCCAAAACACGGGAAAACCCGGACGAATCGAGAACCGGCGGCCGCCAATAATTACGTTATAACCGCGATTCGTGGCGGGTGAGGGCGGGGCGAGGGGGAGGAGAAGAAGGGGGGGGGGGAGAGAGGCCGTGTGTAATCGCGCGCGATTATGTTACACCGATGTCGGTCAACTCTTCCCTTTGACTATCGATCAGTGCATAATAACGCGGGAATAATGAAACACGTGGACGGGTGGAAACCGATTATTCCTCCCCTTCCGCGATCGGGCCAATGATTATTGACGAGGGGAAAATATTTACCTCGAATGATTCGTATGTGGATAATAAAACGGATAATGAAAATTATTTGCAATATGTTAGAAATCTTTTTTCTTTTCTTTTTTGGTATTAAGTAATCAATGTTAACAAGGATTGCAATGTGTTTCTCATTTTGAGAGAATTTTGAAAGATTTCTTCTCTTTGGAGTGGAATATAAAAATGGAGTTGATATATAAAAATGTTGAAACTTATTTATTAAAGTTTGTGTTTAGAATGAGAGAAGGATATTGCTTCTCTTCGTTACAAAAAAAAATAAAGAAAAATGAAGGGAACTCGAGAAAGAGAGAGAGAGAGAGAGAGAGAGAGATATCTATTAATAACGTGAAAAAGGATTAATATGGAGTTCGACAGAGACGTATTCGGTGTTTAAGTAAACGTAAGAATAACCAGAGATCTCGAACAATGGATAATCGAGGAGCGAGGGGAAGAAAAGGGAGGACAATTTTCAGGACAAAAGTCATCCGGCGATAGCGAAACTTCTTCCTGGCGAGGAGGCGAGCAATCATCTCACCAGGGAGGGAAAGAATGGAAAACTCTTTCCCATCATCCACGACAAAAACACCAGCTCGAATACGGGTTCAATTTCGTTATAGACTCTCGGTTTTTCCGCAAACAGAGGGGCATAACAGAATTTTATCATTCCGTGTGGATGATATTTTTCGGAAGAAAAGAATTGCTTTTCCCTTTCTCCACGTTACAATTTTATTCTCAATAATCAGCAAAATATTTGTAACACACGTGTGATTATAACATAATCTTTCAACGTAACTCCTTTCCTTCCTTCCTTCCTTCGTGATAATGGAGTGTTTCAATTTTTGGATGGAAAAAATTAAATTCCTAAGACGCAGTTTTAGACACAAGGGACCAGCGGCCATGTCCCACTTTTAATCGTATAAATAAAATCGAACAGACATTTCGTACGAATTGATCAATAGGCATGAAAGATGGAATGCTAGGTTACTTCGATTCACGTCTATTTGAATATTTTTCCATCTCACGATCGAATTTATCCATTTATCGTTATCATGAAAAAGATAATCGATAATGTTTATAAATTCATAAATCGTGTCGAAAAACAATGAACAATTATACGTGTTAAAAAATTAACTTGAATCGTTAAGAATCTCTATTCGATTTATATATAAAAATATAAAAATTATAAACGTAATAAAATATCGTGACAACATGGAAAGATATAAATTGGAAGGAGCTCAAAGGCATCATTTACAATCCTCAGTCCTCAGCGTTGGAACTTAAATTCGCAGAAATAATACTTCATTAGCACTCTCTTTCGTGATAAACTTTCGAGAGTGAAAACAGAGAGGGGGGGCCGGTTTCGCTTCATTTTCAGAAATTAACAATGCAAATGTCGCTTTTGATCGCTGAAAAAGGAAACAGATGGGGAAAGAAAGATTGGATAACGTTTAAGGCTACTTTCCCCCGTGATAAAAAGCTGAATTGAAATTTCTTGGGATTGAATCAAGTTGGAAACGATGGATTATCTTGAACTCGAAGATACTTGGAGTAAAATCGATGACTTAACTTATTTTACATTATACACTGCGAAAAGGGAACTTTGTTATAGTATTATCCAAGCAGATAATTACGTTTAAAATCGGTTCGGCGTGAACTGTTCGAATATATTTGCATTAAATGAATGTGACAAAATTCGAGCTAATCGCTTGATTTATTAAATAAACCGATTAATTAATCTTATCAGTTTGACATTGTACCGTGCTATTCACAAATTTTGTTAATCCAATATATCAATTTGATCAATTTTTTCGTATCTTTAATTTTCTTGTTTCAAATTTATAGCCAAAACAAAAATTTTTCGAAATTTCAATTTTTATTTTCATTTTATTTTCATTTTAAAAATAAAAATGTAATAACTTTTTCGTATCTTTAATTTTCCTCTTTCAAATTTATAGTCGCATTAAAAAAAATCCCAAACTCCATAGTGTTTCGAAATCTCGATTTCCAGGTAAAAATAAAATTGTTTAATAAAAATGTAATAAATATTTCGTACTATGAACGTTAATGTATTTTGTAAAATTATAGATTATCTTAATCTAAAATATATCTTATTATTAAGATCCCTTTTCCTCCCTTCGTGACTTCCTTTCTCTACATTTAAAACGACGTATCATCAGCAGTAATCTTACAAAGTTTATCATCCGTTTCTCTTTCATTCGGGTAAATGGAATATCAAAAATTAATGCAATATACATTTACTCCCAATAAAATTCTGTAAACTAAATCCAACTAAATTTTCTTTTCCATCCCGTTACAATTTAATTTGCACAATGAAACAGAAACGAAACTAACGAAAAATTAACTGGAAGGATAATTCGAAGGAAATTTTCACACCTTTCCTTTTCCAGTATCCGCCCCTTCAATTTTTCATCCGTTTGCAAATGCATACGCGCGCAAAAAGAGAGGCGAAATAAAAAAAAAAAGAGAGAAAAAGCACGAACGAGACACACTTCTCTCCTTCGTGGAAGGAAAATCGCGTGAATTTTCAAGAATTTTCAAGAAAAATCCAAGGACTGGAAATAGTTTACACGGTGAACGAGTCTGCACGTGCCCCCTCTCCCTCTCTCCCGCCGAACACTTGAATTCCTGCCCGTGGAAAACAAGCGGTCTAAAGCGTGTTCGCGGCGCAAGTGCGTGCTAATGACGTCGTTAGTCATTCGACACGCTGACAATTGCTAGCCGAAGGAGGGAGGAGTCTCACGGTCGAGCACCGTGTCTCTGTCCGCAATTATCGCGACCTTTGCGATTCGAGGCGAGACGGGACGGATTCGGATCGATCTCGTTTCTCTTCGAATTCAGGGGAATTCGTGCTTTTGGGGGAAAAAGAAACGGCGGAAATGGAAAAGTTGCCGCCCGACTGGACACGCGACGTTTTTCAATAACACCGCCTTTTGACCATTGTGATTTAAATGGAGATTCTCGCGCGGGGGAAAGAAAAAAAAGAATTTAAGAATCGACGACTTCTCCTTTCTTCTTCTCTCTCCTCCGCATAAATTTTACGAAGTTGAAACAATAGTCTCGTAACTTCTATCCTCTAATATTCATTGCCATGGGAGAATTTGAGTCCAATGTTTATTAAACGAGCACGATTAAAAAAAAAAAGAATAAAATATTCTCAAGTTTTATAAACAATTATACAATAATAAATTTTCAATGATTATTATAATTTGGCTATTTTTATAGATTGTCCCCGTAATCATAAGGATATCATGACGATATATTTATTTATTTACTGGTTTAATATATTCTATAGGGTGTCCCAAAAATATGGGAACACTGGAAGAGATTCGAAAATAACTTTTTCGAAAAAGTTTCCAGGCAAATTTATTCATCGTTTGTCAATCGTTCGAAGGTTTCCTGCTCGACGTTTAACAAGGATTAATTAAACAGGTCAGTTAATTCCAACTCGAAGGATAACGAACAAATATAATTTCGTGAGGGAGGTCGATTAGGCGTGGATAGTTACGCAGGACCTGTCCGTTTAATTGGGCTAAATTCGAAGGACGATTGCGAAAGGATCGTTTTGTAGATTTTTTCCCAAAGTCTTTTCCCTTCGTCGAAGGGGAATGCGGATATTCAGCAGGGATTTGAGAAGATCTAAGGTTCCAGTGTCTTTATCATTCGTCGCGAATATTAAATTTTATCGATTTTAATATCCAGAGTTAAAATAAGAATTAATTCTTAAAATTATTCTTGTCAGAGATAAATAGAGTGAAAATATTTGATATTTATATTCTCTCGAAACGTTTCCTCGCTTGTTATCCCTTTTCCTTTCCACAACTCGTGCAAGATTCCGTGCAAATTGAAAAAAAACTCGTCGTAAATTGGAGAAAATCGAATTCCAAAATTCATCGAATCGCGTTCGACGCTCTATCAATTGTCCAATTACATTTAATCGAGAATTATTGTATCTTCGTTTTTCCTTTTTTCAAATTATCGATCATCAACGAATAACCTCGATATAACATTATTCAAAATTTCCATTATCCACGACGGGCAAGTGGAATATATCTCGGATGAAAAATTCGAAAACTGTTCGAAATTAAATTTTACAACCCGTTCCGAAGGCCGGATTGGAAATCCATAATTCCAAACTAATCACCCTCCGCGATCGATCCTCCTCGAAAAATTAACCCCCTCCCCTCCGAATAAATCGCGGAGGCAGCGCGCGTGGAAATTGAAAAGAGGAATCCCAACTTCCTCCCCCCACGGGGAGAGAAGAGCAAATTTCGAACGATTTCCATTATAGAATAATTTATCCCTCCCCCTTTTACTCGGAGATGAAGTTGTCGGCCCTTGTGGCGGAACCGCGATGCGCCCAATCGTGCATCGAATCGTGAACGCGGCGTAGAATCGCGAGGGGATCGATTCCACCCCCTTCCACCCCTCGCAGCTGGAATCGCTCGCACGCATCCCTTTAATCGGCCCTCTCTCTCTCTCTCTCTCTCGCAAAATTAATATTCCTTCTCTCAACCTCTCCAACACCTCTGCAACTTGCACCGTTTTCGGGTGTAAAATAAATAAAACTCTAACACTTTCTCACCAACCAAAACCTTCGTTCGTCGATAAAAATTTCACGATCAAAAATCGTGAGATTAAAATAGACGGGGATATATAGTACTCACGTACGAATATGTTGCTCAACAGTGTGGCCGGTAGGCAGAACACGATGACCAGGACGTCGGCCACAGCGAGGTTCACGATGAAGAAGTTCGTGACGGTCCTCATCCGGGGGGACCTGTACACCACGGCGATCACGAAACTGTTCCCGATCAGACCGACCACGAATACGAGAACGTAAGCGACACAATAAACAGCCGACATCGCCATGCTGTGCCTGTACAATCTGTCCACAGGTATGACCGGCGCGTCAGCCGCGGTCAGGTTCGCCGTTTTGCTCGCGTTCAACAGGCCCCCCCCGTGCCCCTCCTCGATCGGCGCCCTGCCGGGGCTAGTCGCGATCGCCTCGGCGATCAGGCTGTTCAGATAATCGCCCACCTCGTCCCTCATCTGGAGGAGGGTGGAGACGGTGGCCGGCGGGACGGCCGACACCGTCGTGCCCGGCCCATTTCCGTTGTTGCTCCTTCGGCGGGGGTCCACGTCGAACTCCTCCGAGTCCGGCAAACGAAGCGATGCCATCTCCAACAGGGGAGACGGTGGTTGAAGCATCGGGGAGGATATGTCTCGTTCGTCTACCGTTGTACAAACGAACTCCACGTCGTTTCGACCATCGGCGGCCGACGCACCCCCTTTCCCCTCCCCCCTTTCGAGGCACGGAGCCTAGCCTCCCGGAGGTTAACGAATTAATTCGAAGGAACGATAGCTAGTGGATTCAACGGATGGAAGTCATATCATATCCGTTTGGAGAGAGAGGAAGGGAGAGAGCGCGTGGTCGACGGGTTCGACGCTCTCCTCGAGAGAGAGAGAGAGAGAGAGTCAACTGGCACGTGCACGAGAGTCCATCGAGGCTGGCCGCATCCCCTCGTATCGAGCGCGGGAGACCGAGCTCTCTTTGAGGTGAGGAACGATTTCGATTCGAAGGAAGGATGAGAGGGAGAGGGAGAGAGAGAGAGAGAGATTTGGAGGGGGTGCAAAGGCGAGCGTGTGTGGAGAGGGCGCGAAGAGGAAGTTGGAACTGGAGTTACGATCCACACTGTTAAAGGTGTCCCGCGGCCGAATGCTGGGCGACTAATGAGCTTGGTTTAGAAGACGACTGCCGACTGCCGCGAGATGCACCCGTAGCGGCGAGCTGTCTGCCGACTCTGCGCGACTGCGCAAGCGTACCCGTCCACATGCACCCGCATGCGAGCTACAGGAGGAAGATCGCGAGCGCAGAGCGCAGCTCGAGGCCGGGAAATTGGAAGGATTTCGGGCGAAACTTGTTGTTGGACGAAGGTAAGGGGAATATTGGAAGGTGTAAGGTATCTGGAATTAGAATTTCTTCGATTGATTCGACTTGTTGAAACTTTGATCACGTGTCAGAGATGACACGAAGAAAATTGATCGTTGAACTTTTTCGAAAGCCATTTTGAACGTTTGTTATTTCTGAAGAACTTGAGAAACTGAATAAACTGAACAAAGTAAATCTAAATAATAAATGCATAAATATTATACGAATCTTTGTACATTTCTGAAAAAAGAATCATCCTTTATATCTTTCCACCCATGATTTTACATCCTATTTTCGTTGTATTCCATTTTGAATGTTTGTTATTTCGATTATTATCGATGTCTGAAGAACTCGAAACTGAATAAACTGAACAAAGCAAATCTATTATCATTTCGTTGTATTCCATTTTGAATGTTTGTTATTTCGATTATTATTGATGTCTGAAGAACTTGAGAAAATAATAAATAATCTAAATAATAAATGCACAAGTATAAATTATTTGTACATTTCTGAAAAAAATCTTCCTTTATATCTTTCTACCCATGATTTTATATCATTTCGTTGTATTCCATTTTGAATGTTTTTTCGATTATTATTGATATCTGAAGAACTTGAGAAAAATGAATTGAACAAAGTAAAATCTAAATAATAAATGAACAAGTACAAATTATTTGTACATTTCTAAAAAAAGAATCTAACTTTATATCTTTCCATAATTTTACATCATTTCGTTATATTCCATTTTGAATGTTTGTTATTTTGATTATTATTGATGTCTGAAAAACTTCAAAAACTGAATAAACTGAACAAAGTAAATCTAAATAATAAATGCATAAATATTATACGAATCTTTGTACATTTCTGAAAAAAGAATCATCCTTTATATCTTTCCACCCATGATTTTGCATCGTATTTTTGTTGTCCATTTTGAATGTTTGTTATTTCGATTATTATTGATATCTGAAGAACTTGAGAAAATTGAACAAAGTAAAATCTAAATAATAAATGCACAAGTATAAATTATCTGTACATTTCTGAAAAAAGAATCTTCCTTTATATCTTTCCACCCATGATTTTACATCGTACTTTCGAACGCTGGAGACCCGGAAGAGAATCGCACGAGTATCGTGTTTCGAAAACTTTCGGAACGCGATAAAAGTTCAAAGTTCCCCAAAACTTCCTTCCACGCTTTCCATCCCGACTTTTATTCCTTTACCGTTTATTTAAATGAAAAACTACCCTTCCTTTCGCCGATGATGTTCCGCGTGACGAGGATAACGAAAGATATGAACGAGAGGAAGTACGAAGGGTAAAGATTAGAAAAGGGGGAAACTTTATTTTCGAAACGATCGCCAAACGTTCTCCTCGTGAACGCCCACGATGAACTTGTGATTCCTCGAAGGAGGAAACTTTGCCCGAGTTTCCATCCGCATCGAGACACCTGCTTCACAGATTTCGATCGAATTAAGAATTTCGTTCTAATAATAGCCGTACCCAGAATACTTTTGCCATCTTTTCTTGTGGCTCGAAGAAAATTAAACAATTTTTTTTCTTAAGAAAATTCTTCGATACCTCTTTCGTTGTCAAAGCTTCGATTCAATTATTTTCATCGATTGTGGATATCGTAACTGTACTACGATCAACGAACTTTTATTCCAACTTTTAACGAAATTAAATTTCGCTTTAACGCGGGGGTCTCGAAATATTTCAATAAAGCGAGGGCAGGAAATATAATCGAAAATCCTGGGACGGATAGGAACGATCGCCTGTCCACCGTTATATTAAAATTCAGCCCAAGAATTTCAGAAACAAAATACTTTCCCGTGAAAAATCCGGAACACACCTACTCTTCGACATTCCATATTCCGGGAATAGAGGGTCGATTTTTAAGAATCCCGTTTTTGCACCCTTCGCATCCCACGTCCGAAAGATGAAAGAAGCGATCTCGCACGCCTCTCTCTTCCTGAAAAGGCTCTCGCCGCACAACTTCCGCCGAGTTTTGTAACCGAGTTTTCCACGACTCGTCGGATAACCCGTTTCATCCTTGGAGCCGCTTCGAAGCTTGGAAGAAAGATTTCGTTACAGTTTGGCTACCGGTGAAACGTAATATCTCGGTTTCCGTTCATTTTCCCGGCCAAACGCTCCATTCTTCCCAGCTTCTCCATCTTTTTCTCGAGTTATCCTTGATTTCCTCCTTGTCGTTGTTTCATTTAATTTGAAACCAAAACTTGAGATTCGATTTTAAAATTAATTCGAGATCCGAAACGGAGGATAAATTTTCGAAATAAATTTTTTTCGAAAGTTTAAAATTTCGTCGCACAAATCTTGTAATATTTTTTCAACTTTCGTGGTCTCGACAAGATTTAATATCGTTAACACCTATAAAACAGAGAGATTAAATCTAGAGTAAGGGAAGTGTGGCTAATCGATCGAAACGGAAGAGAACGTCCCATCCGCGCTCGAGGATTCTTCTTTCTCTCGGCGGAGAGGATGGGCGAAAGGAGGGATGAGAAGAATTCTGGGAAGTCGAACTGGCGTTTCACGATTCCTGAAAAACATGGAATCGATCGGAAGACACGTGTACGACTGAAAGTAAAAGCCCGCAATGCGGGGAGACCACCGCTCTTTAAGCCAATTGTTTTTCTTCCACAGTGGATGTAATAGTTTGTTGATATTAAATATCCCATTTGTTGTTGTCTTCCAAAGATTTTTGCATCGTACACAGCGTAAGAATTCCGCCCCAAAAGCTGATTATTTAATGTATAATTATTATTTTTTTTAACCTTCAAAGAAGTATTTATTAAAAGAAAAGAAAATTATTCGAATTAAAAGTTGAAAATTTTAACGATGAGAGAAATTTTTTCAAAGATTTTTCAAATTCGTGTTTTTTAAAATTTCCCCGTCAGAGGGAATTACATTGGCACGTCTGTTTTTTGCCAGATGAATGAATAAAAATTTTCTCAAAGACGTGTCATAAACGTGTATATATAACTCGTGTGTGTAAAAGTAAAATCTTAATTGGTTTAAATGAAAAGATGAATAAAGAGTAAATTAGAAAAAATGAATTTATTTATTTGCATCACTTTGCTAAAAAGTATATATTTACGTGTTGTAAAATTTCTAATGTTTCGTATTATTTTTTTTTTTTTTTTTTCGAACAAAGATCCATTGAATTGTCACGAATGTGAAACGTTTTAATCAACGTTTCTGGGAACTCGATGACATTTCCACAGTTCTGTATCTTTATTCGTAATATTTGAACAACTGTTACCATATCTCATTGTCACTTATAAAATCAATCTCGAGTGGAAAGTTCCACTGTCTTTTCGAGTAAGACGTGTAACGTTCCTTGACTTGTTTGTTAATCATTGTTATCTTATATATCCATTATCATTATTTTCATGATCAGAATTGAAATTTCTTATAGATTTTAAAGAAAATAGGATATACTTGAATTCGATTTACTTTAAAGATAGAGGTACAATTTGTACAAGGGAAAAAAGAAATGAAAAAATATCGAAAAGTTATTTTATCCCTTGCTTGTAACGCTGTTTTCTTCCATCAAATCAAAGTTATATTTTGCTACCGCCTACACGAGACGCAAATATTTCTATTTCTTCCGATTACGTAAAAACTGACGAAATGAATATCTTGTTCATCACTTCTCGTCAGTCACTTTGCAAAACAGAATTTTAATTCTTTTTAAGCGACAATTTTTTTTTAATCTCGTATATACATATATATATTTCTTTCAAATTTTTATTACATCCTCTCTATTATTCCCACAAAAAAAAAAACTCTCTTTTCACTAATTCAAAAAACTGACAGAAAAAAAAATTCCTTTTCCTGAATTTTGCGCTTTTTATAAAAATTATATGCTTAAAAAAAAAAAAAGAATTTAAAAATGTTTCTCATTTTCCTTTACAGAAAAATTTTCTTCCCTTCTTTCCTCTTTTTTCAAAAAAAAAAAAAAAAAAACATCCCTTTTCTATTAATTATCACATTTTACACTTTAAAATCTTTACTACCATCCCTCTCTGTTAAACAGAAATCTTTGTTCCCATTTTTTTTTTTTTTTTTACACGTCTCTTAATTCTTTAATAAAGCCTCGTATTACGACGATACCACCTTCTCAATCCAATACTTCTCTTTATATCCACTTATTCCAATCTTAATTCTTCATTCGACGATAATTCCACTTCTCTCTCCCTATAACGTTTACTTTTCCCCATTCTCTTTTCTTTTTTTTTTTTTTTCTTTTTTTCCATTCCTCGTCTCAAATCTCTGCCAATCTTTCACTCGATCGATTTAAAAGCGACTAGAATATTCGCATCGCTCCCTCGTTCGGAAGTTTTCAGTTTAATTAACGGATATGAGATACCAAATTGTGGACATATTCTATCTGGTATGGAATTATCGACGAAGATGCGATTACTGGCAACTCAATTAGAATCTCGATTAGTTTCTCACACCCGCTATATTTCTCTCTCTCTCTCACACACACATGCACACACACACACACATCTGCTTCATCGTTCCCGACCTTGCATCCCTTCTTTCCCTACCGTGATCCACGTCGTTTAGCCTTTTTCCCCCCCCTAATCTCTTCCTTGAGTTGGGAATTTTCGGAAATCTGTGGAGCTATCTCGCCAGAGGAATTGATTTTAAATTGATCCTCATATATTGAAACGAAGGAGCGTGAAAGTTTGCCGGGAAATTGTTTTAAGCCTAATCTTTTTCCCACTTTTTATCACCGATCATTTATCGAATATTTAATTAATGAACCGCTCGAACTCTTTTTGAATAAGGATTTTTCAAAGTTCGAAAACAATGTATTTGACTCAGGAGAA
This sequence comes from Apis laboriosa, assembly GCF_014066325.1. Taxonomy (NCBI): domain Eukaryota; kingdom Metazoa; phylum Arthropoda; class Insecta; order Hymenoptera; family Apidae; genus Apis; species Apis laboriosa. The sequence continues at coordinate 2,318,271 of NW_025223140.1, forward strand.
TAATTTTTTTTTTTTTAGAAATATTCTATTACATCTTCACGTTGATCGTGAAGAAAATCAAGGTCCCTCAACTTTGTCACCAGGGAAAATTCATACCCTCCATTACTGTTCGTTCCGCTAAGTTACTCGTCCACGATTAGAAAGACGATTAATGACACTGAAATAAAATTCTTAAAATTATTTAAGAGGGAAAAAAAATTTAAAATGTCTTCGTCTCGAATATATACGCCAATTAATTGGCGCATTTGTCTGAGATTAGAATAAATTTAATTTCATAACTTAAGTATTATCTGAGGATCGAAGGTGATTGTCTAAGAGTAATCTCTCGAAAATTTCACCCTCGTTCGCACTTCAACGATTGAAAATTGAACTAATTTTGTGCAAGTTTTCACAAGTGGATTCTCGATACAAAAAATATTTCCAAAACTCTGTCTTGCTTCACTCTACTTTAATCGTTAAAAACAACGAAACTGGACGTTTTCAAAATGTTTATGCGCGGAAATTTTTATCCGTGAACCTCGACGTTTCAAGGTGACAAGGAAGCCGGCCAGAAAGAAACGCTCGATCCGACGAAGGATCATAAATCTTGCGTGTATCGCGCCGGTGCATCGAGCTTTCTTGCGGCTTAAACGAACTCCAGGGAACTCGGCCGTTCGTTTCTTCTCTTCGCGCGACCACTACAGGTATTTTTCAGTCAATGAGGCTGAAGGAGGATCCCGTTTCCCCGTGAAATCGTCGCTCCCAATCGAGATCTACCACACGAGACGGTGGTGATTTACTACGATGCTCGTTCTCGCGAAACGACTTTTACTTTCAAGGGACGAGAATATATCGAAGATTCTCGCTTCTTTCTTTCCGTCTCGTTTCCTTCTAATTTTCCTTCTCCGTATCACGTGTCGTGAGAAATTAAGGGGAGAGTCTCGTTGACTCCATTAGGAGCCACAAATGATCCTTTTATTAATTTTATTAATCGAGTTCAGAGATTGGATGTTTGTCCTGTGATTAGATTTAACTTTTCTTTTTTCTTCAATATACAAAATGAAATGGAAAATTAAAGGTGGAAAATTAAAGAACAAGAACGTTTCGTTCGAGGAAATGATAACTACTGATAAAATAGATCAGAAGAATATCTTCCTGTGTTTCAAAATGTATAATATTTGTAGAATTGATATATATATGCACAAATTTTAAATGCAATTGTACGATTTGAAATAAAATTGTAAAATAAGATTGTGAACAACAGAACCTGTAGAATATTTATTCAACGATAACAACGTCTTATATACTTTTCTTTTATTTTCAAAGAAATATTTTTCAATAAGCTCTACTATTTTTTTTTAGATAAATTACCTGTTCTGCGAAGGAGTAAACATATAAGTATATATGTTTATTCATGAAACAATAGAAAGCCGATAAATCTAAAATTGCACAAATTTTAAATAATCCAATTGTACGATTTGAAATAAAATTGTAAAAAAAGATTGTGAACAACAGAACCTGTAGAATATTTATTCAACGATAACAACGTCTTATGTACTTTTCTTTTATTTTCAAAGAAATATTTTTCAATAATCTCTATAATTTTTTTTTTTAAATTATCTGTTCTGCGAAGGAGTAAACATATAAGTATAATATGTTTATTCATGAAACAATAGAAAGCCGATAAATCTGAGATTTTAAATAATTTTAAATAAAAAAAAATTTTTTATAATCCAAATTTTAAATAATCCAATTGTTTTGAAATAAACTTGTAAAATAAGATTGTTAACAACAGAACCAATAGAGCATTTATTCAACAATAACAACATCTTATGTACTTTTATTTTCAAAAAAATATTTTTCAATAAGTTCTAGTATTTTTTTTTAGATAAATTACCTGTTCTGCGAAGGAGTAAACATATAAGTATATTTATGAAGCAATAGAAAGCCGATAAATCTAAAATTGCACAAATTTTAAATAATCCAATTGTACGATTTGAAATAAAATTGTAAAAAAAGATTGTGAACAACAGAACCTGTAGAATATTTATTCAACGATAACAACGTCTTATGTACTTTTCTTTTATTTTCAAAGAAATATTTTTCAATAAGCTCTATAATTTTTTTTTTTAAATTATCTGTTCTGCGAAGGAGTAAACATATAAGTATAATATGTTTATTCATGAAACAATAGAAAACCGATAAATCTGAGATTGCAAATATTAAATAATCCAATTGTTTTGAAATAAAGTTGTAAAATAAAATTGTGAACAACAATATAGAATCTGTAGAACATTTAACTTATTCAATAACATCTTATGTACTTTTCTTTTATTTTCAAAGAAATATTTTTCAATAAGATCTATTTATATACATTGAGGACGAAAACGACATTTTAAATTTTTTTTTCCTTTTAAATAATTTTAAAAATTTTATTTCCGTGTCATTAATCGTCTTTCTAATAATAATAATAAAATTCTTTCTATAAGCTATTTTTTTTTAGATAAATTACCTGTTCTGCGAAGGAGTAAACATATAAGTATACTCATGAAACAATAGAAAGTCGATAAATCTGAGATTGTACAACCCCTTTTCTTTTCTTCCGCGCAATATTCTTCTTCACGGTCAACGTGAAGAAGATCAAGGTCCTTCAACCTTGTCACCGGGGGAAATTCATACTCTCCATTACTGTTCGTTCCGCGAAGTTACACGATTAGAAAGACGATTAATGACACGGAAATAAAATTTTTAAAATTATTTAAGAGGAAGAAAAATTTAAGATGTAGTCTTCGTCTCGAATGTATACGCCAATTAATTGCCGCATTTGTATGGCATTAGCGATGAGTGTAATTATTGGGATCATTAATTGGGAAAATGTATACACGTTAGCGTAGCTCAAGGAGGAGAGTCTTTGGGAGGAAAATTGTGAACGCTATTGCTTTTGATGGTAACTTTATAATTAAATGCTAATTAACCTTGTAAGCGTGCATATTAGCTCTTCGTGACACTTCGAAACGAAATTTTGGAAATATGTTTTGGGAAGAGACTATTGCAACGACAAGATCGTCGAACGTGAAACGTTTTTCTTATTTTTTTGAAATTGCTTTTTTTGAAATTGTTTAAATTCATTTAATGTAAATTTATTATTAATCGAAATAATAATTTGAAGAGAAAACTTATATTAATTTGAGTCATCGAAAGTTTTGCTAATGAAAGAATTAATTTCATTCCTGTTGTATATTATTGAAGATATTTTTGGTAAAGCAATATAAAATCTATTTTAATAATTCTCTTTATATTGAATTGGTGTATATTTTCAATTTTTATTCGAGAAAGATTATTCGATTTTTAGAAAATTATTTTTTTTTTTTCAGATGTCAATGGAAATATTAATGTAACAACTTGATTGAATAATCGATTTGTTCAACAGGTTTCACTCGTTTCAAATTCCACAAATGATTTTTCATTACTCTATTATGGTAACCGAGGCAAATATTCAAAGTTGCTATAGGATCAAACCGTTGCCCGATAAAATATTTAATTAAAACATTCGTGAGAGGAAAATTCTGCTAAGCCGATTTCATTTTCCATGTAAAATAACTATCCAATATTATTTTAAAGGTAATTATGGAATTTATAATACAACGGAATTTTCTCTATAATTTACAGAGATTGTTCATACATCCTACGTATTTTAATAATAAAATCATATTAAAATATATATATTATTTCTATTCGAAACAAAATGATTTAATAGATATTTATAAAAATTTCAAAAAATAGAATCTGAAATTTATTGTTAATTTATCATTCGCTATTAATATTATATAAATAACTTCAATTTCGAATCGAATAGAGAAAAAGAATTTATATTGTTCTGACTTTCGGAAAATAAAAGTGTTAGAAAAAGAGAAAAGGAACCGAATCTAAATATTTATTCGACAATTATTTAAAAGAATGTATCATCGATGTTCCCATAATAGCTTCCTACAGTTTCCTTACACACAGATAATACCGTTTTCTCAATCTATTCAACCGAACATGCGAATTACTCAGTCTTGGCATCGAGAGCACGGATAGTTTGTCACAGTGTGGCGCTGCGATCGATATTTCACCGGAAGCTGTACCGGTGGTCTTGTTTCGTGACTGTTAGAAATGTTCCTCCTCTACTTGTTCGAAGAAGTTTGTGCCTCATAGCGGATGTAACACTATGAATTATAAACGGATGCCCTGAATCATGAATCGGGAAACATATGCTTCAAATTTCTTTTTTTTTTTTATATTGTCTTCCCTTCCTTAAAATATTGTTTAAAGAAAGGCAGGGAAGTTTTTTCTTTTATAAAATTTTTTCTCATTACTTATATATGTAATATAGCATCAATCCTGTAAAGATATACGATACAAGAAATGAAATTATATAATTTTATACTCGTTATTTGAGCACAATACATTGTTATATTACTATCGAAAGTATTTTCTGTAAACCAAAATTCGCATTGTATTCAAGTTTGACTTTGGATTGAAGCGGATAAAAGGATAAAATAAATAAAAGTATCGCAGAATAAGGCATTATAAATTCGATATAATCCAAATTGAATTAATAATTACATTTTACCAAGCATCCACGAAATAAGGTTAATTCAAACCTAATCTAAAATTATTTCGAATTTAATCCAAAGATGATTCAAACCTTATATTTAATATTTAATTAGAATTATTAATATTTGATCTAAATCTATCTCAAACGTAATCTGTTTCAAGTCTTAAAAACATTCCATGTAGAAAAATTTTATACATAAATTTTAAAAATTAAAAAAGAATTATTTAATTCGTTCCTTTTCTTCGTAATCGAAGCTTTTTAACATTCACGCAGAGTTTTCACAACAGTCTATATCCGATGTAACTCGGGTATATGAATTTTAAATGGTGTCTATATCCAGCCAGGATAGTTGACCTTGCCTCCATACATCAAGCTTGCACAGCTTTATCTAAGCAAGCTTCTTCTAAAAGCCATTTATGGCGGCATTCGAATGAAAATGGTAGAAGGAGCACCTTGAATAGATATACGAATACTTGTAATATATAATACACACGCGCGATAAAGAAAGGAATATTCACTGTATAAAGCATCCAGACAATTTTCTTATACCCGATGATTCTCGTCTTTTAATTATCTTCGTCTTCGTCCATCGCTCTTCCCTCTCTTCTTATGCGATAAAACTTCATTTATATGAACTTATTAAGCAGTATAGTTTATGTAATCGGGCCATATGATAAATTATTTGCGATTCTTTTTATTCGAAACTGACTTTACTTGACTTTACTGAACTGGATTTGTAGAAAACTGATTTAAAGGATGAAACAGATCTCTATTTCAATTCCATTTTTCCGATTACACTTCTTTTTATTATTCTACCATTTTTTTCGCATCCGTTCTATAATTAAAAAAATAAAAAATAACGCATAATTTGAATAATAATCTCCAGACATTACTTGACTTTACTGAACTGGATTTGTAGAAAACTAATTTAAAAGATGAAACAGATCTCTATTTCAATTCCATTTTTCTGATTATACTTTTTTTTATTATTTTACCTTTTTTTTTCTTTTTGCATTCGTTCCATAATTAAAAAAAAAAATAGCGCATAATTACTTGACTTTACTGAACTGGATTTATAGAAAATTGATTTAAAGGACGAAACAAATCTCTATTTCAATTCCATGTTTCAGATTACATTTTTTTTTTATTATTCTACCATTTTTTTCGCATCCGTTCTATAATTAAAAAAAATAAAAAATAACGCATAATTTGAATAATAATCTCCAGACATTACTTGACTGAACTGGATTTGTAGAAAATTGATTTAAAGGACGAAACAAATCTCTATTTCAATTCCATGTTTCCGATTACATTTTTTTTATTATTTTTTCATTTTTTTCTGTTCGTATTCGTTCCATAATTAAAAAAAAAAAATAGCACATAATTACTTTATTGACTTTAATGACTTTATTGAACTGGATTTGTAGAAAATTGATTTAAAGGACGAAACAAATCTCTATTTCAATTCCATGTTTCCAATTTCCAATAGTGTTTCCAACACTATTTTTTATTATTTTACCATTTTTTTTTCTGTTTGTATTCGTTCCATAATTAAAAAAAAAAATAGCGCATAATTACTTGATTTTATTGAACTGGATTTGTAGAAAATTAATTTAAAGAATGATGAAACAGATCTCTATTTCAATTCCATTTTTCTGATTATACTTTTTTTTATTATTTTACCTTTTTTTTTCTTTTTGCACTCGTTTCATAATTAAAAAAAAAAATAGCGCATAATTACTTGACTTTACTGAACTGGATTTATAGAAAATTGATTTAAAGGACGAAACAAATCTCTATTTCAATTCCATGTTTCCGAATACACTATTTTTTATTATTTTACCATTTTTTTCGCATCCGTTCTATAATTAAAAAAATAAAAAATAACGCATAATTTGAATAATAATCTCCAGACATTACTTGACTGAACTGGATTTGTAGAAAATTGATTTAAAGGACGAAACAAATCTCTATTTCAATTCCATGTTTCCGATTATACTTTTTTTTATTATTTTATTATTTTTTTCTGTTTGCATTCGTTCCATAATTAAAAAAAAAAATAGCACATAATTACTTTATTGACTTTAATGACTTTATTGAACTGGATTTGTAGAAAATTGATTTAAAGGACGAAACAAATCTCTATTTCAATTCCATTTTTCCGATTACACTATTTTTTATTATTTTACCATTTTTTTTCTGTTCTTATTCGTTCCATAATTAAAAAAAAAAATAGCGCATAATTTGAATAATAATCTCCAGACATTACAAGAAGATGACGAGACCAAAGCAGACTTTATAATCTTCGTGTTTATAATTGTGAGGCGTAAAGAGGATCCTGCCCTCCCTCTCTCTATCCAGTTTCAGGGGTAGATTTACACTGGACGGTCAATCGATCTCGATTTTAATTTTGCCTCCTTCTGTCCCAGATCAAGACAAGTTTCGCGGAAAGAAAATATTCCAAGATCTTAGGGCATCCTTGACATCCCCGGGAATTAACTTCGTTTAATCTTACGATCCATTGGATTCCATTTCCATCGATCTCCTTTGGCATCGTTCTTTCAGCATTCTCCGTTTCCGCCCTCTCCCCCCTCCCCCTTTGTCGCGAGTGTATCGATATGTGTGATCGTCCTCGGATGCATTTTGCGGTTTGTTTGTAGAAAGAATTCTGTATGTGTGTATGTGAGAGAGAGAGAGAGAGAGAGAGAGAGAGAGAGAGAGAGAGAAGGGAATGGAGAACGTTAAAAATGTCATAGAGAGATAATTTAAAGAGATGAACGAGTGAGTAGTAAAACGGAATTATGAGTTTGAAAATTATTTTATGATTTTTGGATGTATATTGAATTGTCTCGAATGATTTTCAATCAATTGATTCTTCATTTTTATCTTCGCACTGATATTACAATTTTTCGTAAGTGATAGATGTTTGATAAAATAAAGTTTCACAAATGATTAGTTATCAAATTATTCTTTTGTAAAATTGTAAAATTGTAAAAGAAATTCTTGAATTTATTATTTTCACATTAACATTATAATTTTTCATAAAAGATAGATTCGATAAAATAAATAAAGTTTCACAAATGTTTACTTATCAAATTATTCTTTTGTAAAATTGTAAAATTGTAAAAGTGTAAAAGAAATTCTTGAATATTCATATTAATATTTTTAATAAGTAATAGATTTGAAAATAAATTAAGTTTCACAATCAAATTATTTATTTTGTAATTGTAAAATTGTAAAAGTATAAAAGAAGTTTTTGAATTTACTATTTTCATACTAATATTACAATTTTTCGTAAGTGATAGGTTTGATAAAATAATAGTTTAGTTATCAAGTTATATATGATTATTTTTTTGTAATTGTAAAATTGTAAAAAGTATAAAGGAAATTGTTCAATTCTTCTCGTTCAATTATTATTAAATATTATGATAAATTATTAAGTAAGTAAGAGAGAATGAATAGCGTAATTTGAATTTGATTAATGAAACAACCATGAAACCAAAGATTTATATCGCACGTGGGAGCAAAGAATTTTATGCGACGCTCTTTATAACCGCATCACGACTTTAGGACTTGGTTTCGAAAAAAAAAAACCTTGGAAACCACGGTTGCCGTTCAAAACCTACGAAAGGAGGTAGCATTTTTTTTAGGATAAACTTTACACGGTAAGGAAATGTAGTTTCAACATGTCGACAAAGGGTAAGGACACGACGTGAGGCGGCAAGGACACGATATCAGTTTAACCAGAAGCACGTCCATTGTCCTGGTTTCTCTTTTCATTGCAAAACTCCTCTAAATTTCAAAGCATCCAGTTCACAACTGTGAAAATGTTTCCCTTCAACTTGTTATACAAACTAAACCCGTTTCTCCTTAAACTTGTCGCTTTTCTCCACTATATTACCCTTTTTTTTTTCTTCTTTTTTCTTCCATTCTTTAGTACCCTGTACTTTCATTATACTCCACTTATTATTCGTATTTTCTCACGTTGATACGAATTAATTAATTTTTGTCGATGCGACATACAAATTAATAATATTGCTGAGTAAATTATTGTCATATGTGTATTAACACATATTACACTTCTCTGAATTTCAACAACAAAAAAGTTTCATCGACGTAATCATCCTTTCTCCAATTTGGATATCATTTCTGTGCTGACAAAAATTTTCAAACTTTTCTGAATTTGACAAAAGTAAATTTATTATTATTCGAAATAATTTAAAAAACGTTTCGAGAAAACTCATATTAATTTAAATTTTTATCGAAAGTTTATCGTTTTGAAAGAATTAATTTCTTTCCTTACTATATTATTTAAAATATTTTTGGTTAAAACAATATAAAATTCTAATAATTCTCTTTATATTGGATTGCTGTATATTTTCAATTTTTATTCGAGAACATTATTCGATTTATAGAAAATTATTTTTTTTTTCAGATATCAATGGAAATATTAAATATAACAACCTGATTGAATAATCGATTTGTTCGTCACAATCAATCACAACTATATTTCTTTAATCATTCCTCCAATTTGGATATCTTTTCTGAATTTGACAAAAATCTTTTCTGTACTGACAAAAATTTTCAAACTTTTCTGAATTTGACTATTCGAAATAATTTAAAAAACTGCTGTATTATTTATGATATTTTTGGTAAAACAATATAAAATCTATTCTAATAATTCTCTTTATATTGAATTGTTGTATATATTTTCAATTTTTATTTATAGAAAATAATTTTTTTTTTCAGATGTCAATGGAAATATTGATGTAACAACTCTATTGAATAATCAATTTGTTCGTCATATCAATCACAATTATATTTCTTCAATCATTCCTCCAATTTGGATATCTTTTCTGTGCTGACAAAAATTTTCAAACTTTTCTGAATTTGACTATTCGAAATAATTTAAAAAACTGCTGTATTATTTATGATATTTTTGATAAAACAATATAAAATCTACTCTAATAATTCTCTTTATATTGAATTGTTGTGTATATTTTCAATTTTTATTTATAGAAAATTATTTTTTTTTCAGATGTCAACGTAACAACTTGATTTGTTCGTCATAATTAATCACAACCATATTTCTCCAATCACTCCTCCAATCATTCCCCCAATTCGGATATTATTTCTATCCCAAAACAAAAAAACTTTCAAACTAACTTTCAAAATTTGACAAAAATTCTCGTCTCCTCTCGTTATTAACATAAACTGCTCCACTCTTTTTTGCTCCAAGCAACATCTCGCGATTCCCTAGGAAAAAAAACGAAACGAAAAGTTTCGCCGCTTGACTGTGAAATCAATTCTCCACCCCGTGGAGACTGGCTCGGCCCACGGGATCGACGAGGCGGAAAACGAGGAGGGTCTCCAATAAAAAATTCAACGGCCTGCTCAAAGTGGCGGCTCGAGCCGATCCTCGAACCCGTATTAAGCGGTACACGAGACGGAAGGGAGGAATTTTTCGAGATCGGTTGTCGAAGGCTGCAACCTTCCTCCCTTTCTTCACACACACACACACGCGCGCGTTCAAAAGCGTCTCCGTTCGCAAGATGCCGTCCCTCCACGCCACGTTATTCGAATACTCCGGTGAAATATTAGCTACTTATTCCGTGACGGGGGCAAGGGCGAGCCCCTTTCGACTTTTCCATCGAACCCTCCCTTCGTGACCCTGGCTTCCGCCTAAGTGCAACCCTCCGCCCGATATATGTATATATCTGGTCCAATCCTGCGCTCGAGGCCAAGGTCGATCGTTAATCGTCCTCCTTTGAAGCCAGTCGACGCCTCGTCGCGATCCTGTTAACCGTAATTCGATTCCCCTCGAGCCGATCGGCCGGTTAAAACTCATTTCCTCGGGGTATCGAGATACGAGGGAGATGCGACACGCGTGGTAAACCGAACACATCTCATCTCTCGCGACTTTCAATCGCTTTGGATATCGTCGAATATCCTTTTTTAATAATATCAAGATATTTATTATATTTATTATAAAAATAAGTTCTTTTCCAAATTCAATATTTTATTATAATTAATTATAAAGTACAATGTTGACTGGGCAGTGGAAAACAATAAATAAAAATATACGGGTTTAGCTGAATGAATATATTTGATTATACGTGTATCGAAGAGAAACGAATAGCTACCAACTATGAAATAGTAACGTTGCTGGCAACATTCAATAATGAAATCACATATAAAATTTCAGTGAACTTTAAATTCTATAGCATACAAGATTACCCAATTGTCATTTTTTCAGTGCACCTGAACGATCCCCGTCTTGGTAAATTAAAATTAGATTCTCTCGCCATTTCAGAAATTTCGACGCCTGATTTCTTGGAATCACAAAAAGTAACTTCTCTCGAATGGAACAGGATTGGAAACTCGTTTCTTAAAAGAATGCTCCTTCGGATGCTCATCAGAAACGATGAAGTAATTCGAAAGAAGGAAGTTATTTGCACGCCTAATAGAAATTGCAGAAATGAGAGGTAATGCGAACGGGTGAAAAGATCATCGGAATTTCAGCGACAATTCGAAATTCAACGATCGCAGGCAAGTCCATCTGACCCAGAGAATGCAGCAATCAACACCAACCACCAGGCGTCTATCGAAGACAAACGTTTGCAAACATCGATAGTCTCTCTCTCTCTCTCTCTCTCTCTCTCTCTCGTGGAATATATCCAACACACTCGAAACACGCATTCGATGAATCAGGTATCGAGATTCGAGGATGAGAATTACCGTCCAACCACGTTAATGATGCGCTTGAACTAATATCGAGCCTCGACATCTGCCTACCAATCCACATTGTATTTTTGTTTGACGATAATATCGATAAGTCGAGAGGGATGGAGGAATTTGATGGTTTAATTGGATGGAATTTATCGTGCATCTGCGGAATGAAATGTCGATTATCCGGAGGTCGAATCTTGAGAATCGATGAATTAAAGATAGGCCAGACCAGGGTGGATTAAATTTGAAAATGTTATGCTGCTCTTTTCCAATTTTGTGTGATTTTTCTGTTTTTCATTCAATGCACAACGTAACGAATTTATAAGAGATAAATTTTTGCACGATATGGTATTCGTAAGGTAATAATAAGATAAAGGTTTCGTTTATTTCAACATTTTGTTGGAAGTTGGATAGGCGATCGATTAACCGAGCGACAAATTTCCACGCAATTTTTACTCGACTCGTGGTGTCCCGATCGGGAATCACCGCAAAATCCTTGGTCCTCGCGTCCTTCGGGGATGATTTACGATCCGAAATCCCGAAGGGGCTAGCTTTTTCCAAGCTAGCGGCTTCGCAAACTCGTCTCGTCTCGCGACTTTTCACCGTTTCTTTCGCGCTCTTTTCCTCATTTATTTCCAATTATAATCCGTTCAAGATTGTAATTTAAAAACGATGCCACGCCACGACACGATTACATTAATTATTCTTCGCTTATTTGCCAAGGGTAAACGTGAGAAAATTTCTGGGAGATTTAATGAGATTCTTAAAAAGTTTCATTATCCCCATCGATCTTAATTTATATACGCAAGATCGTTACTTTAAACGACACCACAGAACTCTAATTTGGGCTTGTTATATATTTATAAAACACACGGATTCTTCGTGATTCTTCATTCACGTTCGAAGAGGCTAGCTTTTTCCAAATTTTCTCCTTTATTTTCAATTCGTCCAAGATTATAATTTAGAGTTAAAGACGATGCCACGACACGATAAAATTAATTATTCTTCGCTTATTTGCGAAGGATAAACGTGAAAAAATTTCTGTGAGATTTAATAAGATTCTTAAAAAGTTTTATTATCCCCATCGATCTTAATTTATATACGCAAGATTGTTAATTTAAACAATATCACAGAACTTCGAAACTTAGTCTTGTATTTATAAAACACACGAATTTTTTCTGATTCACGTTCGAAGGGATTAGCTTTTTCCACATGGCTTCGCAAACTTGTCTCCTTTCGCGCTTTCTTTCTTTATTTCCAACGCGTTCAATATCCAAGATTATAATTTAGAGTTAAAAAGGAAATTTCCGTTTTGAGATTTAATGCTTCCAATATTTATATATATATTATAAAACACACGGGTTCTTTGTGATTCTTCATTCATTTCAAAGGGGCTAGTTTTTTCCAAATTTTCTCCTTTATTTTCAATTCGTTCAAGATTATAATTTAGAGTTAAAAACGAAATTTTTATTTGGGATTTAATGCGTCCAATATTTAATTCTTCGACGACTTTCTTAAAAAGTTTCGCTATCCTCATCGATTTTAATTTATATATGTACTATTGTTACTTTAAACAGAACTCCAATTTGGCTTGTTGTATTTATAAAATACACGAATTTTTTGTGATTCTTCATTCACGTTCGAAGAGGCTAGCTTTTCCAAATTTTCTCCTTTATTTTCAATTCGTTCAAGTTAAAAATTCGTTAGAGTTAAAAAAAAAATTTCTGTTTGGGATTTAATGCGTCCAATATTTAATTCTTCGACGACTTTCTTAAAAAGTTTCGCTATCCCCATCGATTTTAATTTATATATCCACGATTGTTACTTTAAACAATAACATAGAATTCCAATTTGGGCTTGTTATATTTATAAAACACACGAATTTTTTGTGATTCTTCATTCATGTTCGAGCTTTTTCCAAATTTTCTCTTTTATTTTCAATTCGTCCAAGATTATAATTTAGAGTTAAAGACGATGCCACGACACGATAAAATTAATTATTCTTCGCTTATTTGCGAAGGGCAAAACGAAGAGAAAATTTCTGTGATATTTACTTTAAACAACATCACAGAACTGCGAAACTTGGCCTTGTATTTGTAAAACACACGAATTCGCGATTCTTCATTCACGTAAGCCGAATGTCTGTCTTTTGAAAATTTTTAAAATCCACTTTAGAAGATGATTACGTGGGCGACTACGTAAATCATAGAAAAACCGAGGATAAGAAACAGTTAATATATACCACACCTCCTCCTCGAGCACACCTTCTTGCCTTTAAAAATCTCATCCTTGCCAATTACACTCCACCAACCCTGCCGCCCACGCCTCCTTTCCTTCCAATTACCTAAAGAAAAAGAAACTTCGGTAACTACAATCGTTTATCACACACAACAACCGCAAGCATCCACCCAACTTGTCGTTAAAACTCCCCGCACGAACCGTGTACCCAACGTGGTATATATATATAACGTGGTATACGCCCCGTGAAACGTGGAGGAAAATCGTAAAATTCGACCGTGTCGTTGAAGATGATTCTTCGTGGGTAATGGGCGCTCGCCACGTGTGGATGGCAGCCTGAAGGAAACTATCACCTTCGCGGAAACTCGTTAGATTTTGATCTCGTGCCATTTACAGTCGTGGATAAAATTAAGTGGACGTTACGTTCGTGTTAGAAAATTCATCGTTCGGATGCAACGGGGGAGATAAAAAAATGGAGATGAATTTTTGGATATAGAAGATTCATGGAATGTATGTACGTATAATAAAATCATAAAATCAGTTTCTATAATTATTTGTACGTATTTGTTCGTATTGGTGAAGTTTAGACCGTGGATAAAATTAAGTGGAAAGTATTGGAAATTTTGATATTATTAAATAAAAAGTTTGTGCTCAGTTACTAAATCTAATTGTCTCTGGTTGTAAAAATATTTAAAGTTATATTGACCAAAAATATAATATTTCTAAAAATATTATTCATTTATAAAATATATTTAGAACATTTCGATAATTTATGTGGTCAAGGACCAAAAAGCACAACAACACAAGCGCGTACGAAGGTAGAAGAATTGTAAGAGTATCTCGACGTAATGTTGTATCTTCGAGAACTGTAAGATTAAAAGAGACAAGTTTAAAAAATTGTGTAACCAGATGCAAACCATACATCACTGAAGTACGAAAGAAGACGTTTAAATTTCGTCAAAAAAGTATTTAAATAAGCTCCTATTATTCTGGAAACAAGTAATTTGACGAGAGTAAATTTGAATTATTAAATAAGAAGAAAAGGGCACGAGTTTGGAGAAAACCAAATTAATCCTTTGAAAAGCAGGATCAGTAATGGTATGGGCTTGTTTTTCGTAGTATGAAGTCGGAAATTTAATATTTGTAGATGGCATTATAAATGCAGATACATTGACATCCTGAATGAAAATTTAGAAGAATCAATTTTAAAAAATATTAAAAAATAATTTTAAAAAATAATTTTAAAAAATAGACAACAAAATAAAAAATATATCGCTACGAAAACAAAGACATTTTTTATGTTTTTTATAGTTTTTTATATTTTTATATTTTTTATTATTTTTAAATTTTTTATTTTTTAATTTTTTAATTTATAATTTTAGAATGGTCTCCACAAAGCCCAGACATTGATCTAATAAAAAATTCGTAGATGCAGAAATTCCTTTAGAAAAAAGAGTTCTAATAAACAAATATTTTTGGAAGAATTGCAATTGAAAATTCAAATTGACAAAAACTACTTTTACTGAAAAACTATTTATGTATGTATAAAGTATTCACTCTCAATTTTGTCCATTTTATATATGCAACTTTATATAGTTTTGTATAAATAATATAAATTATAGTCCATTCTTTTCATTAAAATTGAATTTTAATATTTTACGTTTCATATTATATTTCGTTAATTTAGATCACAAGCTCAAATTAGAATTAACTTTAATTCACTAGATCTGTCCACTATATATATAAATACACGTATAGAATAAAAATAAAATAAAAATTTTAACAAAAGTGTCCAAGTGGAAGGTAATAAACACATGGTGGTTTAATTTACACAATGATCCAATGGAAATTGATACGATGACAGAATGAAGTCTCGAGCGATTGACAGGGTGAGAAAGGGTTAGAAAAGATTGTGTGGCAATTGTTTCGAAAGGGAGCGAAGTAAGAGGCCGAATATATCATTCGTGAAACGAGGTTGGACCAGTTGTAATTGTTCCGCCCACGGAATCGGAGAATGTCAGGGACGATTGCCACGGAGGAGGGCGGGACACGATTGCATCGTGTGTGAACGTGATCTCTATTGTAGCCAGGTAATCGTCGTAAATATCACCATTTTCATATAAGCCCCGTCCAAAATTTCCTTCCCTCGCTCGCAGCTTTTCTTTAGAATTGATCAGCTTGCTCTTCGATTCGAGCTTAGATTTATCGAGGATAAATTCTATCTAAATAAAATATCTAGAAATAGTGTTCCTTTCTCTAGGATCAACTTATATTTTGAAGTGGACAATTAAGTATTGCAAATTTTGATATTGGACAATTAAAGTATTGGAAATTTTGATAAATTTTGAAAGATGTTCATTTTAAGTAAAACTCTTCCTCTGTGCAAGATATCTAAAATATATTGTTTATATATATATATATATATATATCGTTTATTGTGTCTATTTTATTAAAAAATTAGAAAAAGGATATGCGTTCGTTTCAATCGAAACAAATATTCATCCTCGATGCGCGCACCAAATAGAAAAATGGTACTCGTTCCAATCTTCAATTGGTGTTGGAAAAATGGCAGGACGAGGGGAGGGGAGAAGAAGAGTGAATTCGATTCCTTTCCATCGATGCCACGATTCCTCGTCTTTCAATGCCAGTGTCGCCAGGGGTCTACCCTTGGCGCGCGAGTTTAAGGAGACCTAGAACGCTCATTTGCAGCCGCGTTGCAATAGATTCAAGGCCTATTGAATAGGCTATATATCGACGACAACGGGACCAGGAATCTCTCCTCACGACTCATTTATCCGTAATTAAAAGACCCACGCTGATTTGATTCCCCCTATCTGAGAGAGATTCTGAGAGATTCCTAAGGCGCCGATTAATTAAGCTGCTCGAATGTGAAGGTCACCCTTTTCGATGAAAATTCCGTGTGATGGATTATCTCAGAGTGTGATTGATCGCGATATTTTACCATTTTTAAATTTCAATCCTGATTCTGACGCGTAAAGTTTGACTAGAAAATATAAGAAGAAAATAAGAAAGTATTAGCGATGAAATTAGCGTCTCTTCTTAATTTGTATTTGTGAAAATTTAAAGATTAGTTATACTTAACTCCTGTTGTGTGGCCCTCGAATTTCTTCTCATTTGACAACAAAAAGATTTCAATATCTTCAAGAGAACTTGAAAAACTGAGAAACCAAATACGCTAAAACATAAAAATGTTAAATATATTGTAAATTATTGTTATTTATTTATCGACAATTTTATCTTAAAACAATAAACAATTAACAAATACTAACTTTTATTTTTGCTTGAATTGAGCTTTGAAGAAAATTTATCTTATTCTTTTTCTTCTTCTTCTTCTTCTTTTTCTTCTTTTTGTCAATTCACAAAAATAATTATATATCTTTGTAACGTGACTTCTTCTTTACGTAATCAAAATTACAACCTATCCTTGAATCGTGGCTAGGAACGAAAGGATTATCAAGTGACATTTAAACGTATCAAGAGCTATACTTCTTAGATTGTATGGAGGAAAGGGAACGAACCTGAATGAAAGAAAAATCGACTTGAAAGTGAACAGTAGGTCAAACTAATGGTGGAGGAATCAAAGGTGAAGGTAAAGGGTGTGCTTTTCATGAGTCACGCTAGATAAGAATATTTACCACAGCCTTGTCCTGAAAGCAAAGATTTTAGATATTAAATAGATGTACCGTCGCGAAGAATACGAGTCGGATAATCGAATAATAAATAATTTACTCGTTACGTTAAAAAAATCTAATTATACATTATTTAATTAATTTTTACCAATTTTTTAAAAACTTAAGGAACTTTCCCAAGAATTCATCTAAAACTTACACTTATAAATTATAATTAAAAAATAGAATAATTAAAAATAATTAAATAAGTAAATATTTACATATTTTTGGTAAAAATGAGGAATCACTTCCAAGGAATGCTGAAAAGAAAATAGAATAGGATAGAAAGGGAAATGAATTTATTATGAATACAATACAAGATTATTAGTGTCATCGAAACGAAAAATTCATAGATCCATTGAATTTAAAATTTAATAATGAAAAAAAAAAAAAATCTGAAACAGCTTCTTATCACCAATAGAGTCGTAAACGAATAATAAAAAAAAATGCATTTTTCTTATCGCTGGAGGGGGCGATATCGATTTTATATAAAACTCAAGTCCATCGAGGAAAGCAGAAAACTATAATTTGTTACGTTACCACGCGAAATCGTTCGCGGCTGAGAGGAGGTAGTTGAAGTTCGAAACTTTACGTTTTACGATAATTGCCTTTATTAACGATTTATAAAACAGTTATTTTCCTTGGTGACCAATTTCACGATCACGATATAAATTATACATTATCGTTACATACATATGATACACATTCTCTTACAATCTAGTTGTATTAAATGTAGCGAACTCGTTGGAAAGTTGGCGTATTCACGAAAGGCGCGTGTGCTTTCGAATGAGAAGCCGAATTATTTTTGAATGAATGGACGTTGAACTATTCAATTCCCGAAAAAAAAAAAAAAAAGTTTAATTTCGACTCTTCTCGCTATTCTTTTTCTTTTTAGTTGAAAATCTAACCGTTTATAATTTTTCATATTAAAATTCTTTTTCCAGAAATTGATGATGATTCAACGTGTAATATTTTCCAATTTAATTTAAAATTCAATCACGTGGAAATAAAATATTTTAATTTTTATCTCGTTTGCAAATCTATATACACAAGATAAAAATTATTTTATCAACATGTAATAACAATTCTTTAAAAGAATTCCAAGATTAGAATTATCATAATGAAATAAATATTTATGCACATAATTTTCAATAATAATTGCACGCTTTCTTGGATATTCGACACCATATTTCCAACAAGTGAAACGTATATCTACTGTACATGAAACATTTTTTTACATTTGTAGAGGAGAATATTCTTACATTCATAAATAAGGTAAACGTAGGGAAATAAGAAATAATAATAATAATTATTATTAAAATAAAAATAGATCTCGATAGAGAATATTTACACGAACGAATGACGAGTATTTTGGTAACAGGATGACACAATTTGCGCAAATTTTCACGCGAGAAAAGTAACTCGCTAATTCCTTCCTCGTGGAAAGGATATTTCTTCGATCGGTTCAACTTTTTACAAAAATTTTTACAACTCTGCTCTGCTCTGCTCGGTTAAAATAAAATGGAATTTTGAAAAGTTTCGTCGTGTTTTTTGAAAAATAAAGATAAATGGAATCTTGAAACATTACAATATACCTTCAAAAAAGAGTAAAAAACTGTAAAATATGAAATTCTTGCTCGTATCTATCATTGACTGAAACAAACAGATTTTGAAAATTTATTACCATTTAATTGTTATTTGAAAAAAGACTTTTTCTGAATGAAACGTGGATGATTAATACAATAGATTAAACAATCCTTTTGGCCTGCTTTCCAATTTAAACCTACGTGTTAAAGAAATATCCTCGCACTGATAAAGTTAAAAGGGATTAATCTCATCGTGCAAAAAGATGCACCTCTTATAAAATTGTGTATCCCCTATGGATAACAAATGTATGGACAATAAGAAAAACTCATGGCTAGGAAGAATCCTTGTTCCCCATTGAAAGTTTCTCTCGTAAATAAGATTCTTTCTCGTTAATACAGCATGTGGGTGGATCTCGTTACACCTGTGAAACAAAATGAAAATATAGAAACAAATAGAAGAAAAATATTTTAATTAGAATAACTGTACAGATTTTATCTCTTTCAAAATGTTAATCATCGATCTCTCAAAACTCAAGTATCAAAGTAACCACAACTCCATTATTCTTTTTATCCACGAGTATAAATACTTTTGCAGACAAGTAGTAGTGCTCCATGAACGGCAAGCTTCCACAGTAGAAGAAGTCACAATCACACGATACTACCCTTCCGCTGGCCTTACGATATACCTAACTCAACGAGATCCAAAACTCGAGCCATCGAAAGCCATTGAACTCACCGTGAAGAGGGGAGGTGTTCTGCAAAGAGCTGGACAACGAGATCTCGGTTCCAGGATGTTCGTGTATCACTGTCTCGGTGATATTGTTCTCAGCTTCCGAATGCGCGCGCCGATGCTCGCGCCCCACCCCGCCGTCGTTCTTCCGCCTCTTCTCGGTCCCAAGGTTGCAGCAACGTTGCTGCTCCCTCTGCAACGTCATCTCGTGGGAGTACATCGATTCACCGTTCGAGAACGAGTTGTATCGTTGCCGCCTCCTGGTTGTTTGGGTCCCTCGCCTCCCCACCACCATACTCGTCGTCGTCGTCGTCGAGGTGTCGTGGATTCCGCGAGAGATCTCGTTTCCTCTTTCGCGCCGCTGCAGGGACTTCAGAGAGTCCTCGTAGCCGCTGTGAAGAGGCAGGTAGATTCGAGTAGAGTAGTTGAAAAAGAAAGAGGAAGAAAGAGAGAGAGAGAGAGAGAGACGTAAAGACATCTCGTGGAATGGATTCCCGAACAGCTGGCTGCGGATGATGATGACTGGATGGAACGTTTGGAACGTTCTTTTCGTTCTCTCTTTGTTACTTGATCAAGCGTGAAATTAAAATTTCTGAGATAAGGCGGTAAGTGGAAAAGCTGAGACCGTGATTTTTGTTACGCGGTTTAGTTCGGCGTTTATTGTCTGCAATATTTCTGTATGTGGAAGATGTGTATACATGTATGTGTGTGTGTGTGTGTGTGTGTTTGAGAAAAGGTTGAAGAATTGTTCGATGGGTTAATCGATTATGGGTTTTTATAGAAGGTGCTTTTTAGAAGGTGCTTTTGAGTAAGAAAAAGGCGACGATTGGTGGATTAATAGAGATTACATATACATGTACAGTTAATATCGTTTTTCTTTTTTTGTAATTATTGCGATATAGAAAGCTGGATGGACGTGTTGTAGAAGCTTGAAGATATTATGTATGCACGATAGATAGAAGTGTAGAATAGAAGAAGCTAAGGAATTATTTAATTAATTGCTTCGCAAGCACTGTTTCGAAAGATCAAGGATGATCAATGCGATGATCGATGAAATTATGCGTATACCTTTGAATATAAATATAAAAATTTGGAAGCAGAAAAATAATATCCAAAATCCGCCGAACGTCACTATGATTCGTTCATTCATTCATTCTCAACACGATCAAAAATCCTCTTTAAGAAACATTTAGAAAAATCTAATCTCTCACAACAATATTATCATTTCAACTTCTTCCCAATCAGGACAATTGAGTCTTGACCACAAAAAGTGACGTCCAACGAAAAGAGTTAAAAGCGTCAAATTGAATCACTCCCCCCTCCCCTCCTCGACTCGAAAACCTCGTCCACGATCCCTTTTTTATACTTATCCGTTCCACATCTGAGCAGATCGATCGATCCCTCTCCTTCCCTCCCCTCTCATCCCCAACCCCCTACCACCCCCTCGGCCGAACTCTCTTTTCAATTTAGATAGCACGAATAGCTCCGTAAGTAATTCGACTTACTTGCTGCTCTCGCCGCTTGAGGGGCTGGACGAGTGACTGCAGTGGCAGGAGGCGCGCGCCACGATCCCAGAATCCTGACCGCTGGAATGCAAGGACGTCGCGGATGCCTCCAGGCCTTTCGGGGTCCCCGTCGTCCTCCCGGCGTGCTTACTACAACCGCCCATCCTGCAACCACCACCACCACCTCTGCCACTCTAGCATCGACATCTAGCGGCGAAAGATATGGGAATTCCCTGATACAGTATTCCCCCCTCCCCTGACCTTGCACCCCTCCCCCTTCCCCCCTCGACCGACCGGTATCATCATAATAAATGCACCAATGCATTTTTATCTCGTGCCCCCTCTGGTTTTTTCTTCTTCTTCTTTTTCATCCACGCGAGATGGCGTTGTTTCGTTTGAGCAGATTCGAAGGAGGGAGGAGAGGGGAGAGGGAGGCAGGGTGCGTGGTTTCGAGCAGGTTCGCTGCTAATGGATTGAAAACGGAGCTGCGAGGAAATCGGTCGAGCTTCTGGTGGAATCGCGGTTGTTGCCATATTGGATATTTGGTATTGGTTGTTTTGCCAGCCGAGAATGGATAGGATTGGAGAATGGGCCGGTTTGTGAGGGATTCGAGTGGTGATAAAGTGAATATGTCCTGGGTAGGGGGGAATGATTGCGTGTGTGTATGTATCTGTGTGTGTGTGTGTGTGTGTGTGTGTGTGTGTGTGCGTTATTTAATTTTCGAGAAGAAAAAAGGATTTTGCCGCGATTCGAGTTTTTGAGTTAAATTTTTATCGTAGAGTCCAATGAGAATATTAATTTCATTCACGAATTATATTTCAATTACACGCATTTCGTGTTCAATCATTCGAGCATTGTGTAAATATTAAATATACATCGTGTATATATCAAGATTTTTCTAAATTGTTTACTTTAGAGAATTGTGGAATTGTGGAAATTTGTATTTATTTTAAAGTCCGACCATAAACGGGCCGGTACTACTTACCGATATACCATCATCGCGGTGAAGCCAATATCAACGGTTACTTTTCAGAAACCGCAAAACCATATTTCCTGTCTGTATGTATTTCATATCTGTTTATTCGCAGGAAAAAAAAGAAAATTTTCTTCGTTGATTCTGAAATAAACTCTTCTTCATACTCTTTTCATCTCTACTTGATACCGCGTGATACGAATATTATATTCAGGGATATAAAATTCAAAACTGAAAATTTTCGAAACGTTGAACGCGAAACCGCGGAAGATCTAAACAGGTCGTGCAGAACCGCAAGCGATTCTGCTCAGTTGCGCTCAAATGATTTAATACGGTTTACAACGAAGTCCTGGTGGACTCTCAACGACGAGGATAAAGGCTGATCTACATCGACGATCAATATAACGACACATATAATATAATATAATATAATATAAAAGCACGTATTCTAAATTAATTTGTGAATAAATATCGCGTCTTAGTTTAAAGATGTAGTTTAAAAATTTCTGTTTTGAAAGTCAAATGCACTATCTAATCATCGATGGAGTCCACCGAGTGTAAATCCGTCTTAAATAGCGAATCGAATAGACTTACGCGTGGAAACGGGCGCAATTAGATCCGTGCTCGCAGATGCTGTGCCGTCTCGGTATGTCGGCGCAGAACGGTTCAGGGTCGTAGTGAAGGCCGTCGACAAAGGTCGGGAACAATGGCGGCTTCTGGAGAGTCGCGGATGGATCTGCCAAAGCGAAACCAATCGGGCTGGTGGTCGAGAACATCGCTTTCTCCCGACGTCTGCGACTAAACCGATAAAATTTAAGTAATCACGGTTTAGAGCGAATTGGCATTTGATTGGCCTGGTATTCGATAGAAGTGGAAAGGGACCGATGGACGTGTTCTCGCTGGAAACTTAATTTTGTTTAATCCAACTTTTCTCACGAGAAGAATTCCCAAACGGAATTGCTTCGAACGATATATATTATTTACACGTGTTATTAAAGAAACGTTTCCAAAATTTTGACGCGATAAAAATGATCGTTTAATTGTTTGTAGTTGAAAAATTCTATGCACTAAATGCGTCTAATATTCTCCTTACCGTTTACTTCTGCGAACGCACGTGATACAAAGGGCGGTGACGAGGGCGCCCACAAAGATGACACAGCCGAGCATCACCACAGCCACTTCCAAAGTGGATAGCAGGTAACGTTGATTACCCTGACGAGGAGAGCTTCCGGCAATGTCCAGAACATCGTACTCGTCCAACTCCCGCTTGATTTCCGTTTTCTTTGTGTTGAACACGCTGGAACAACGCGGATAATTAACTGCACGATGTTGCTCGATGACTATTTTGATTATCATTTTTTTCATTAAACGATTATCACGCGTTTATCACAATGATTATAAAGTTGGACTTAATATAAATAAAATAAAGGATTACTTACTTGTGCAACGTGTCCATGTCTATCATAACGTTTAAATGGGGATCGATTGCGTAAAGATAAACGTCGGTACTGCGAAACAGGAAATGTAATAAAAAATATAGAATAGGAGGAATTTTAATTTTTCTTCATCGAAGATATTTTTTTTAAAAATGTTATTTGTCACCACTTACGACGTCGTGTCGATCAAATTTTTTTCAATGTGTGGCTCTAGCTTCCTCACTCGAACGTCGAAACCCGTCACGTTGTGCAATACTCTGAAATTGAATTAAAATTCTTACACGAGAAGGAATAAAGATATATGTAAATAAACGCTTATATTCCAATGGTCTTAATTTGTAAAGAACGTTCAGATATTTATCTCTTTTAATTTGAAAATTGACCTGAATATTTAAGATTGAAAATATTCGGAACAGAAATGAATGAACTCACGCGGTGATATTCTCCAGTTGCGGCTCGAGATCTATGGGCCTTCGACCAACCACCATCACCACCTGTTTCTGATCATCCAGGATGTACACCTTTCGACAAACATCACAAGATAAATAAATAATTGAATAAAGTTTGACAATTTTTAATCGATCAACTTTTGATTCAATTAGCTAAAATATTTATTAACCATAAGTATGATTTTATTTTGAATAATTGAAATTGCAAGAGTTTTTTTTTTTTTTGGATGAGGAATCAAAGAAGGAAAAGTTACAAAAACGTTGGCGATGCTGCTGCGACCGTTCTCAGCGCCTCTTCTGTCGGTGGCCTTGACGTCGAACCCGAAAACGCGCCCAGCATCACGGCCAAAACTCGCCACAGATCGTACTTGACCGCTCAGTGGGTCAATGGCGAATCGTGGCGCGTCCTCCCGCCCGAGAATTTGATACCGGATCTCGGCGTTTGCTCCCTCGTCCGGGTCTTCCGCCTGATTGTAACGATTAGTCGGTTTATTCAATTAATTGACTCTCTTTCTTTTCTATCTTGTTTACGATCAATGAATTTTTTTTTAAAAAGAAGAAGAATTCTGAAAAGTACAGATGCTGCTCGGAATTTTAAAAATTCTATCTCTAAAAGTTTTATAATTTATTTCATACGATTAGTCGGTTTCGATTATGCCTCTCTCTCTTTGCTATCTCGTTTATAATCAATGAATTTTTAAATCAATTTTAAATCAAAGAAGAAGAAATTTGAAAAGTACAGATGCTCGGAATTTTAAAAATTCTATCTCTAAAAGTTTTATAATTTATTTCATACGATTAATCGGTTTCGATTATGCCTCTCTTTCTTTTCTATCTCATTTACGATCAATGAATTTTTTTTTAAAAAGAAGAAGAATTCTGAAAAGTACAGATGCTGCTCGGAATTCTAAAAATTCTATCTCTAAAAGTTTATAATTTGTTTCATATGATTAGTCAATTTATTCGATTATGTCTCTCTCTCTCTCTCTTTCTCTTTTCGTTATCTCGTTTACGATCAATGAATTTTTTTTTAAATTAAAGAAGAAGAATTCTGAAAAGTACAGATGCTGCTCGGAATTCTAAAAATTCTATCTCTAAAAGTTTATAATTTGTTTCATATGATTAGTCAATTTATTCGATTATGTCTTTCTCTCTCTCTTTCTCTTTTCGCTATCTCATTTACGATCAATGAATTTTTTTTTAAAAAGAAGAAGAATTCTGAAAAGTACAGATGCTGCTCGGAATTTTAAAAATTCTAACTCTAAAAGTTTTATAATTTATTTCATACGATTAGTCGATTTCGATTATGCCTCTCTTTCTTTTCTATCTCATTTACGACCAATGAATTTTTTTTTAAAAAGAAGAAGAATTCTGAAAAGTACAGATGCTGCTCGGAATTTTAAAAATTCTATCTCTAAAAGTTTATAATTTGTTTCATATGATTAGTCAATTTATTCGATTATGTCTCTTTCTCTCTCTCTCTTTCTCTTTTCGCTATCTCGTTTACGATCAATGAATTTTTCTTTTTTTAAATCAAAGAAAAAGAAATCTAAAAAGTACAGATGCTGCTCGGAATTCTAAAAATTCTATCTCTAAAAGTTTCGTAACTTGTTTCATAATAAATTAGAAAAAAAAAAATTCAGAGATATAAGCAGAATTATAAATAAAATTTAAAGTGTAACAAAAATTGTGCAATTCAAATCTTCTAAATAAAGTCACATTTAAAGATTCATACTCCCCTGCTCAATTCTCTACTCGATCCATTCCCATATCTTCCGCAAAAAGCATCTCATTACCATACAAAACACGCATCTTCCCCCTCCCCTTTCCAAGAAACGCGATACGATTGGCAACGAACTTGAGAAAGGAAATAAATATTCCATTGGAGACGAGTCTCGAAAAAATAAGGTTTTAAAAACGAACCTCCACTTTGACGACCTCGTACCCGTAATGGGCGGTGGTCGGTATGGCGGCAAGGATGGGTCGGCCCTTCGACTTGAATCTGGGCGCGTTGTCGTTCACGTCCTTCACCCTGACCACGACTCTGGCCTCGTTAGGTGCCAAACCGTTCAGCCTTTCGCCGACCACCGGGTAAATCATGACCGGCATCCCTCTTCCGATCTTCACCCTGTCCACCCTCACCTTAGCCTCGTATCGATCGTTCACCTCCCGATCCACGCCCGTCATCAGATACAACGAGCCGTTCCTAGGATCGACGGAGAAGAATTGCCTCGCCTTCGTCTCATCCGCCACGATGCTGTACCGTATATGCTCGTCCTGTATGTGTCCACTGTCGGCCAACTCCAACCGGGCGACCAACACGGGCACCTCCACGTTCTCCTCGACCTCCACCTCGTAGTAACGGTGTTTGAACGAAGGCGCCTTCTCCGTCTCCGTCCCTTCCTCGTCGTCCTCGTTCGACACGGCGACGATCACCGCCGCCGTTGACGTGAGGCTGACAGGAGACCCTAGATCGCTAGCGGTTACCAGTAATCTGTGGCTTCTTTGCCTCTCGTAGTCCAGATTACCGATAACCGTGATCACACCTTCCTTGCTGTCGATGGCGAACCACTGTTTCTCAATCTTGCCAAGATGATTCAGGTCGAACAGGATCAGACCGTTCCCATTCCCGGCAAAGTCAGAGTCGTTGGCGGACACTTTGATCACTTGGCTGCCTATAGGACTGTTCTCGAGGATGGAGGCATGGTAGACAGGAAGGGGATCGCCGTTTTCGTCCTTCTCGATCTCGTCGTAATCGTGGAACACCGGTGGATTGTCGTTTACATCCAACACGTTCACCTCCACCTCGACGGTGGAGCTCAATCTCGGGACACCGTTGTCTCGAGCCGTGACGAGGAGGCGGTGAACAGGTACGGTTTCCCTGTCGAGAATACCCGTCACTCTGATTATCCCCTCCCTAGGGCCGATCTCGAAGATCCTGGACACGTTTCCAAGGCTGGTCGAATTTTCCTTCGTCGTCAACTCGTAAGTGACGTTCGCGTTCGCTCCGTGATCCGCGTCTATTGCTCGAACGGTGCCCAACGTGTATCCGGCGTAGGTGCCCTCGGCTACGTCGAACGTGTACCAGGATTTGTCGAAGCTAGGGGGATGATCGTTCACGTCGACCACGTGGATCCGGATGGTAATATTGTCCAACAATCCCCCGGGATCTTTGGCCAGGGCTAGGAAACGCAGGTTGGTTTCGGCGGTGAGCCCCCTGGCCACCGATATCTCGGCCGACCTTGGATCCAGATGGAAGTATCTACGATTGGTGGCCTCGAGTCGTGATTCAACGTCGTCACCGGAAACCGTCTCGTTCCCCAGGCTGTACGTTATCGCCGCGTTTGTTCCCTCGTCCTTGTCCTCGGCGAGGAGCCGTATTATCGGCGCCCCGATCGTCGCGTTTTCCGGAACGAGAAGAAGGGGCGAACGACGGGCGCTCGATGCTTGATTTCCTGTCCCAGTGTCGTCCGTATCGGGCACGTCGTTCCCTTCGAACGACGCCTCGGTATCGGCCTCGTTCGAGACGCGAACACCCTGCTCCGGGAGCACGATCATACGGATAAAAACGGGAGAATTGTCGTTCACGTCGGTCACCGTTATCCTCAGACTCGCTTCGGAGGTTAGACCGCCTGTAAAAATCGCCCGATGACGAGCGAGTTTTATTCAAGCGGAATATTTGTACAAGGGGGAAATTATATTGTAAATTGAACCGTGCATTTATTATTTCTGTTTGCTTGTTGCGAAAATAAAAAGCTACATGTAATTTGAAATCTTTAGATAGTCGAAAATATAAGAGAAATCGAGCCATTGAAATTACTTTTCGATTCGTCTTGATATGAGCATTCAAAGTTTTCACAGCGGAGAAGAGATTAGGAATGGGAAGAAATTTCCTGTCGTTTGTTTGAAATTTGAGAGAGGCGATGAACTTAAACGCGAGTGAGAAAATAATAGAGATAATACGTGAAGAGAAAATTACTCCTCCCTTTACAGGACGATATCTCTGGAACCGAAAGTCGTATTGAGATAAATCAAAGGGCGTTTTAAAGTGCAATGATTCCCGTTTCTAATGATTTTTCACCCATTGACCTAGGATTATTATCTTCGAAGTTATAACGATTTAAAGTTTTCCTAATTTTAATCGAATTTCTAAGGTATGTTAGCGATAACTCGTGCAAAGTCCGGGTGTGCGACAAGGACGGAAATAGTAAACGATTAAAAATTATTCTTTTCTTTATACGGGGATATCTCGGGAACCGGAAGTCGTATCGAGATAAATGAAAAGGCGTTTTAAAGAGCAAGGATCCCCATTTCCAACGACCTTTCACCCATTAACCTAGGATTATTATCTTCGAAGTTATAGCGATTTAATATTTTCCTAATTTTAATCGAATTTCTAAGGTATGTTAGCGATAACTCGTGCAAAGTCCGGGTATGCGACAAGGACGGAAATAGTAAACGATTAAAAATTATTCTTTTCTTTATACGGGGATATCTCGGGAACCGGAAGTCGTATCGAGATAAATGAAAAGGCGTTTTAAAGAGCAAGGATCCCCATTTCCAACGACCTTTCACCCATTGACCTAGAATTATTATCTTCGAAGTTATAGCGATTTAAAGTTTTCCTAATTTTAATCGAATTTCTAAGGTATGTTAGCGATAACTCGTGCAAAGTCCGGGTGTGCGACAAGGACGGAAATAGTAAACGATTAAAAATTATTCTTTTCTTTATATGGGTATATCTCGTGAACCGAAAGTCGTATCGACATAAATGAAAAGACGTTTTAAAGAGTAAGGATCCCCGTTTCTAATGATTTTTCACCCATTAATCTAGGATTATTATTTTCGAAGTTATAGTGGTTTAAAGTTCTTTTAATTTTAATTGAATTTCTAAGGTATATTAACGATAATTTAGAAATGCGCGAGAAGGACGGAGATGATTAAAAATTACTCTTTCCTTCATATGACTATATCTCGAAAACCGGAAATGGTATCAAGATAAATCAAAAAGCATTTTAAAGGGTAAGCTTTTATGCTTCCAGTGATCACTCATTGACTAAGAATCTATCGATCTATAAATTATCTATCGAATTATAGCGATTAATATTTTTTCTTAATTTTATATTTATATACTACAAGTCACATAGTGAACACTTTACACTTGCATCTCATATACTTGTATACTAATGTAATTATTTCCAGCAAACATCAAAGCTTAACCTCTTTTTGCTCTCGCGTTAAAAACATGGTTGTACTTGCTGTTTGGACAAACTCAATTTCTTCGAAAAAAGAAATCGCTATCAACGAAAAAGATGTCTTACCATTGTCTTTAGCAACGATGGTGAAACTATAGTTTGCTCTCGCCTCTCTGTCCAATGTACGATCATCGATTCCTTCGAAGTACACTAAACCCGTGGTTGGATGGATTCTAAAAAACTCGCTTCCCTCGCCGTGAAGAGTGAAGACAAAGTTCTGATTGATACCCTCGTCTTTGTCGGTAGCCGTAATGGGAGTCGATAAGTTCACTTTCGTTCCGGGTGGACTGTTCTCCATGATTCGCCCTTCGTATAACGGGGACGTGAATTCTGGCGCATGATCGTTTTCGTCAAGAACGATCACGCTTACCTAAGGTGAAATTTATCGAACACTTTAATAAAGATTCTTTCCATCGAAAAAAAATTGGTGAATTTGTTAAATTCTTTTCAAATTCAAAATAGAATAATAGATAAACTTTTATTCAAATGTGTTTGTCGAAATTTCCGAATAAGATCGCATTTAATGGGATTTTTGTCGAAAATATTTTCGAAAATGAAAATGTTTGTGATTCACATCTTCGAGAAAGGAATTCTATCCTTGAAATAAAAGTGACTTTAATTCATTGTGTTGGAATAATTGTTCGAATTTAAATATTCGTGCAATATCGCATTAAGTGTTAAGTATGTATAAATGTTAACGAACTAGGTCTCGTAAATAAGTGTTTTAAATATTACTTAACACGAGTGTCGTGTTAAATATTTCGAATACACGCGAGCACGGTTGTGAAAGTTGAATTTATGCGCGCGGCGAAAGATCCTTGAACCGGGCGCAGAAACGCGGTCTTCGTTCGAATTTTTAAATTAAAAAATTTTTGAACATCATTCCTCACATCCTTGGAACTTCTATTAACTTCTACGACCGAATATTCTAAAAGTTGAATATTCTAAAAGTTGAATATTCTAAAAGTTAAATATTCTAAAAGTTAAATATTCTAAAAGTTAATCATATTGCAGCTCGAGGACGACATTCTCAACACCTGTCGACGACTGCATAAAAATCGATCAATTTTTGACAGTGTCTTCAAGTGTGAGATGAAATGAAAATGAAATTTTTCCTGTCAATCCCTCGTATCGTATAATTATACTGAAACCCTAATAAATGATATGATTAGAATAATTTTTCATAGTTTTTTTGTTACTTTTCGAAATACTTCAAGTTCAAAATTCTTTCTCGTGGCATTTCAACAAATATTTCAATGAAATGTACAATTTTTAAACTCGCACATTTATTAAAATATATTTAGAAAGAGAAGAAATCTCAAAAGTAATTGATTATTTATAACTTTACCTATACTATTATTATATATTTTCTATCTATATATTTTTAAAATCTAATAAGAAGTGAAAAAATTCCAAGTCAATCATAGAATTGATTCCAAAACATTGTACAACTTTTAAAGTCGCACATTTATCAAAATATATTTAGAAAGAAATCTCAATAGTAATAGATTACTTATACCTTTGCCTATACTATTAAAATACCATACCATAAAATACTATTAAAAGTAACATCCAAGAATTGAATAATCATTTCATAGCCATACAAAAATACATATTTTTGTAAGAAATGAAAAAATTCCAAGTAAATTGAATCTAAAATAAATTTTTGTACAATTTTTAGGCACGCACATTTATCAAAATATTTTTAAAAAAAGAGAAGAAATTTCAAAAGTAATAGATTACTTATACTTTTGCCTATACTATTAAAATAACAACTTAAAGTAACATCCAAAAATTTATAATCATTTCATAGTCATACAAAAATATATATGTTTTATAAGAAATGAAAAATTTCCAAATAAATTGAATCCAAAATAAATTTTTGTACAATTTTTAGGCACGCACATTTATCAAAATATTTTTAAAAAAAGAGAAGAAATTTCAAAATAAATTATTTATACTTTTGTCTATTATTAAAAGAAATAAAGGAAATTAGAAGAAGTTAAAATTAGAGAAATAAAAGAATTATTATTACAGGAATATACAAAGTACATGCATCATCCAAGAATTGATAATCATTTTTTATCCACATAAATATACTATATATTTTTAATACATCTTTTTAATAAAAAGTGATAAAATTCTAAGTGAAGTGAATCCAAAAGAAATTGTATAACTTTTAAGCTTGTACATTTATTAAAATATTTTTAAAAAAAGAGAAGAAATCTCAAAAGTAATAGATTACTTATATTTTTGCCTATACTATTAAAATAACTCAAAGTAACATCCAAAAATTGACAATCATTTCTTAGCCATACAAAAATACATATTTTTGTAAGAAATGAAAAACTTCTAAGTAAATTGAATCCAAAATAAATTTTTTAAAAAAGTAATCAAAATATTTTAAAAAAAAGAGAAGAAATCTCAAAAATAATAGATTACTTATACTTTTGCCTATATTATTAAAATATCAAAGTAATATTCGAGAATTGACAATCATTTCATAGCCATACAAAAATACATATTTTTGTAAGAAACGAAAAAATTCCAAGTAAATCGAATCCAAAACAAATTGTACAACTTTTAAACTCGCAAATTTATCAAAATATTTAAAAAAAAAAGAGAAGAAATCTCAAAAATAATAGATTACTTATATCTTTACCTGTACTAATTAGAAGAAATTAGAAGAAGTTAGAATTAGAGAATTAAAAAAATTGATAATCATTTTTTATCAATATAAAAAATACATATTTTTAGAACGTCTTTCTAATAAAAAAAAAATTCCACATCTCTTAATAGAAACTTTCGACCAAAACACTTTTCTCTACCTTTTTTCACACTCTCCATCCTCAAGAAACCTCCCCGACAAAAGTGGCATCGACATCCCTTCCAATACAATCACCCTTGACCACTACAAGCATCCACCAAAACTTGGAAACTTGGAACCTGCTGATAAATTAATTACCACCACAAAATGATAGAAGAAGGACTCACTTGGAAAACGCCGACGCCTCGCGGGCTCTCCGCAATCACGGTGATGCTGTAATTCTGCCTGGTCTCACGATCGAGGCCCTTGGGCGCGTACAGGGCGCCATCCTCCGTGATCGAGATGTCGGGCACATCCTGCTGATTGACGATAAAGAAGCGAGTGGCTGGCGTGGCCGAGCCAGTTCCATTCTGCGGAAGTATTTGGCCGATGTACGCGCCAGCCATGTTCTCTCTCGCGTGGAACACCAGTGGGGCGGTGGTCGTTCCCCTGCAATCAACGGACGTCGACTTTTCGACGAGCAAACAAACGGAATTTCGCCGGGTCGGCGACTCTCTGACCTTTCGAGATCGAATCGACGTCTCACGAAGACAGACGTTTTAATATTGCCAACCTTTCTCATCTAGCAAGAAGAGTCAACGAGAACGTGTCGAGTATCGGCATTCTACTATTCTCACTTTACGAAATTTATATTTAGATTCGAAGAATTTGATATGTAATTATTTCGAACGAACACGTGAATAACACATTACCTGGTGAATATGCCTCGGTCGTCATTAGGATCGACCACGTGGATGGACACGTTGGTGATCAGCATCAGGTCCCGTTCGTCGGTAACTATTGCCTCGAAATCGTAGATCGATCGGTCGAATCTTTCGATTTCCTCGACCACCGTGATCGTACCCGAGCGTTCCTCCACCGCGAACGGCACTGAAATTCGATGTATGCAGCATGTGTCGCGTATTACAGGTTCTGGATGGCCCGTTACACCGAGCTTATTGAATCGTTAGACCATCACCGGTTCGGTAATGAGAATTTTATTATCGCTTTCGAGGTGATCTAAACGAAGTTTAGAGCCAACAATTTGACGTTGAAATATTGGAAATATATTCGGATTCCAATTTTTTTTTTCGAGGGGAATTTAATTTTCTCGCGAGCAAGGTAAACGAGAAAGGAAAAAGATCGATTTCTGAGAACTAAAAGAGATGATATCGTTGCTTTCGCAGTGCAGTGTTTCGATCGAATTAAAAAATTTTCCAAGACGGAATCATTCCAGAGCTGTTAACAACCTGTTGCTGGATTAATCGTATTACGTACCACCTTCCTCGTAGCTGTGCAAGAGGTCGTAGATCAGGTCGTTGGTCTTCACGGCGTCGTTCAAGCGTATTTGGCCGACGCTGGTTCCGACCGGCACGTTGGCACCCACCCAAAATTCGTAAGGGGCGCCCACGAAATCCGGCTCCAACGACTCCGGCCCTGCGACGAAAGGGAGAAAGAGAATTCGTGAGAAAGGAGTCGAAAGGAACGATCGAAGGGAATCGGCGCCGATCGTTTAGACCGCGATAAAAATATCGTTCCACGGCGCGTGGAACGCCTCTTTCGAGTGAAAATATTTTAGGATTTTCTTTGTCCCGACGTATGTAACGCGTTCGTGGAACGTATCTCCTCGCGATACGAGCAGAATATTTCCCACGGTTGACGAAACGCGTTTTATGGATCTTCGTGACTGGTGTAGAAAGTGGAAGAGAGGAGGAGGAGACCGCGGAAAACGTTCACAGAAACGCGTATCGATTTATTATAGAATTTTTACATTAAATTTTGCAAAAAAATTGTGAAGAAATTATAAAATTAAAATAGACTTCGAATTAAAAAATATTTACGAATATCTATATGTACATTGTTTTGGACAAAATTAAGTGGACAATTAAAGCTTTCGTATTGGAAACTTTAAGAAATTTGTGTTCAGTTACGAAATCTAATTGTCTCTGATTGCAAAAATAATTAAAGTTGTATTGGCCAAAAATATAATGTTTCCAAGAGTTTATAAAATTTATAAAAAATATTTAGAACATGATGTGTTGATAATTTACAGAACACAAATATATACGAAGATAGAAGAATTGTAAAAGTATCTTGACGTAATGTTGATGATCTTCAAGAACTGTAAAACGAAAGTTAACAGAAACAGGTTTAAAGAATTATGTAGCAAACTATACATCACTGAAGTACAAAAGAAGAAACGTTAAATTTCATCAAAAAGTATATAAATAAACCACCATCATTCTGGAAATAATTTGGAGTGATGAGAGTAAATTTGAATTATTAAATAAGAAGAAAAGGGCACAAGTTTGGAAAAACTAAATGAATCCTTAAAAAATCAGAATCATAATGGTATGGGCTTGTTTTTCATGATATGGAGTCGGAAATTTAGTATCCATAGATGGCATTATGAATGCAGATAAATACATTGATATCCTGAATGAAAATTTAAAAGAATCAATTTTAAAAATGGACAACAAGATCACGATAACACAAAACATATCGCAAGGAAACTGCAAAATAGACATTGATCTAATAGAAAATTCTAGATCTAAGCAGAAATTCCTTTAGAAAAAAGAGTACTAATAAACAAATATTTTTGGAAGAATTGCAATTGAAAATTCAACACATTGTCAAAAACCAAATAACTAATTACTGAGTCTTTATGAATGTATAAAGTCCACTCAATTATGTCCAACATTATTTAGTTTCGTATACAAACGATACAAAATTATAGTCCATTCTTTTCATCGTAATTGAATTTTAATCCCTCGATTAACTTAATTTTAAATTAAGTCTGGACTTTGTGGAGGCCTCCTCGTATAAACGATACAAAATTATAGTCCATTCTTTTCATCATGATTGAATTTTAATCCCTCGATTAACTTAATCTTAAATTAAGTCCGGACTTTGTGGAGGCCATTCCATTCTATTTTTCTAGTTTCCTTGCGATATGTTTTGTGTTATCGTGATCTTGTTGTCCATTTTTAAAATTGATTCTTTTAAATTAATTTTTACCAGACAAAAAAACTTACCATCCGATCTGAAGACATCCACGGTGACCACAGCGAGGGAGAGCCTCCTCTCGCTGGGGTTGGCCGGTTGATCGGCAGCCTCGACGAAGATGGCGTGCCTCCCCTCGAGAATCGGGCTCTCGGACACCGCGATCGTGCCCGTGGCCTCGTCCACCGTGAACGGAGGCGTCCTCGAGCTCGAATTGCCCGGCTTCTGCAGCCTGTACCTGACCATCCCGTTCGGGCCCAGGTCGTCGTCGACCGCGTGCACCTGGCCGAGCACGGTGCCCACCTTCGAGTCGCTCCTCGCGACCAACTCGTACAGATTTCCAGGTACGAAGATCGGGTTGTTGTCGTTGGCGTCGAGCAACGTCACGTCGACGTCCACCGAGGAAGAGGAAGAGGAGGAGCCGTTTCGAGGGACCACGACGCTCGGCCTTCTCTCGACGGCGACCACCCTCATTCTCAACCGATCTCGCCTCTCCCTGTCGAGAACCGACTGGTCCCTCACGGTCAACCAGCCGGATCTCGCGTCCACCGAGAACGCGCCCGACGGGTCCACCAGCTCGTAGTCGAACTGCCCGTTCTCCCCCTGATCCCTGTCGCGGGCCATCACCTGGAGCACGCTGAACCCGTTCGGCAGATTCTCCACTATGCTGATGTTGTACAGGTCCACCTCGAACTCGGGCAGGTTGTCGTTCAGATCGAGGACCTCGATCTCTACTCTAGCCACGCCCGATCTAAGGGGGTTGTCCACTTGGGAGGCGTGGATTTGCAGGGTGAACGTGTTCGAGGGCAAGTTTCGCTCAGCGTCCAGGTCGATGGCACGTTTCAGGTACAGGGTGCCGTTTACAGGGTCTAGCTGGAAGAAACCTCGCTCGTTGCCCGAGGTGATGTCGTAGCGGACGGGCGTGTCGATGTCGCGGTCGCTGTCGGTCGCTTGGATCGGCGTGGAGAAGTTGATTCGGGCGAAGATCGGGTGTTCCTGTTCGAAAGGAGAGTTTAGAAAATCCCTCGAAGCGATTTGAGAATTGTTATTGAGGGGGAGGATTGAAAATTGAGAAGTTCGAATCGAGGGAAGAGAAAAGTTGTGTAGGCGGATTTAATTTAATTTAAACGTTATTTAAGATAAAAATTGGCGAACTTTAGAGATTTGAAATTACTCGAAATTACACGGCGAGCGAATAGCTAAGACTCGCTCGAGCGGAACAGAATTTGAGCAATGTTGCTTGCTTTCAAAGCAGTGTTGCGAATTTCATTTAAGGAAGATGATCGAAAGCTCGGTCTTCTTAACACGATTAAAATCCATCCAAGATTATAATATAGTTTCGTTGGATATTTCGTCGATATGATGATCTTAATTTTCATAAATCAAAACAATATCGATCGATTTCAACGATCCTCGAGCTCTTCGACGCGTCATCCGATTCAACCAATTTAATCACCTCTCCAACGCGTGATTCTCCAACAACCTCTCACCCAGCCCACATTAGAAACCCTCCACAAACTCTCGAACTCAATTATACTCGTGAGCCACTTGGACTCGCAATCGGCTCAATATCCCTAGCAAAATCCATACAAGCACCTTCCTCGTCGATCATTTCGTCTTGAAAGAAAAAACACGAACGTTTATTTCGAGTGTCGAAAAATACATACATACACGCGATATCGTGCGAATCGAGGATGAAAGTCAATCTGCCAAGCGTTACTCTCGAGTTAAAATGGAATAAATCTCGTGGAACGAGTCGCATTGGTGGAAAGTCGAACACGAGTAGCGATAAATATCGCGTCGTGCCTCACCGCAACGTTCCTTGTTTCTTTCTCTCCTGCAAAGAAATTTACACCTCAAGGTTTCCAACAAAGTATCGACCCCCGACATTCTCCACGTAATGTGGAACAGCTCAGATTATTAAGAGGTTCGCGTGAACAACAGAAACGGAGAAACAATTTTTTTTTTCCCTCAATTGCTGGATCCATAATGGAATCCATGGAATAACGACGATGGCTGAGATAATGGAATTAAAACGAAGGGAGATAAACTTTAACAATGATTGATTGGTGATTGATAGCATAATAACGTTTTTTTTTCTTTTTAGAAAAGAGTAAAAGGAATTCGGATAGAAAAAAAAAAAAAGAAAAAAAGGAAAAACGAATGTCGTGGAAGCTACGGCTCGATGGTTACGTAGAAAGTTCCCCGTTCTCTTGTTCCGTGATTCTTCTTCCATTGACGATCGTTCAAAGTCGCGGTTTGACGCGGTCATTGCCGGCGGATATACGCATTTTGTCTGAAGCCAACTTCACACTTTTCTCGCTGGAAAGAAAGTAGCTGAAAATACACGCGTGAACGTGAATTTTTCTCTCGAATGAAAAGAACAACATACGGGACGACATTTTGATTGAATTTCGACGAATCCAAATCCAATTCTTTTTAAAGAAAAAAATCTCGACGAAATATTTCAAGGCCATCCCTATGCGTAAAAATCCACTAATAATTACGAGAGGATGTCCACGCCGCGTGTATATGAAATTTTTTGAGAGGATAGCGGAGAAAGTCAACGTTTCAAAGAGTCGTTAATCTTTCCACAGACTTCCTCCTTTATCCAAATGCGTTTATCCGCTTTAACGAGAAAACAGAAGAGTTTTTTTTCCTTTCCTTATCATATTTCATTATTACACGCGTAACACACGATGTGTAAATACGCGAAAGGATTGCTTTTAACTTCATTGGATACAGGATGCATGGATCAGGCTCGAGGTACTTACGTACAATTCTTTCACGATTGTGCAATCGATTAATCTTCGCAAGATGTTTAATTATAAACCGTTCAATTACGCACCGTGATATTTTCCATCGAGGAATTATATACGCTTGCACTTCATAATTTCCATTCTGGTGCAATTAACCGATCATCGAATAATTTTTCCCAATTCTTGGTAAATTTTTTCCCTCTTTTTGTAAATCTTTCGCGATCGATAATTTGTTCGATCGCTATGTTAAGAATTTACGTTATTGAAAAAAAAAAAAAAAGAAAGGAAAAGATTAATCGTTAAATAATGAACAAGCTTCGAATGCTATAAAAATTGAATCATACGTTGCGCGTAAAGATACGCCGTTCACATTTTCATTTTCATATGGGATTAATAATGATTAATAATTGCTTGCAAAATGATCGCGTATAAAAAAATAAAACCACCGGCCACTCACCGGCATCGGATAGAACTCGTAAATCTTCGCTTTGTACACGTCTCTGGTGAATTTTGGATCAAGATCATCGTTATCCAATATCGTTATCTTCACCGTTGTGTTGGTGGTCCTGGCCGGCGCTCCACGATCCTGAAACACGTCAAGTGGAGACTCTCATTGTGATAGAAATTATCTCAATAATATCGATCTACATATATATCAAATCTTCATAATGATAATACTTATTCGACTTAAGATTAGATTCCTAATCCTGACCCAAGTTTGATGACTGACATTTTGCTGTGTAATAATAGCGATTGATAACGTTCTAGGGATAACCAAACAGATCCGGTGCACATTTCTTCAAATTTTTATTATTGAATCGATGTTCAGATCCTCATTTGTCTGTGCATATAAATATATTTCAAGGTAAGAAAATGTAATAATAATTAGATAGCGATTGATAACATTCTAGGGATAACTAAACAAATCCGGTGCACATTTCTTCAAATTTTTATCATACCATCATCGACTCGATGTTTAGACCCTCATTTCTTTTTACATATAAATATATTTCAAGGTAAGAAAATGTAATAATAATTAGATAGCGATTGATAACATTCTAGGGATAACTAAACAGATCCGGTGCACATTTCTTCAAATTTTTATACCAAAATGTTATACCATCATCGAATCGATGTTCAGACCCTCATTTCTCTCTGCATATAAATACATTTCAAGATAAAACAATATAATAATTATATTAGAAAAAATGTAATAATAATTAGATAACGATTGATAACATTCTAGGGATAACCAAACAGATCCGGTGCACATTTCTTCAAATTTTTATTATTGAATCGATGTTCAGATCCTCATTTGTCTGTGCATATAAATATATTTCAAGATAAAAAAATATAATAATAATTAGATAGCGATTGAAAACATTCTAGGGATAACCAAACAGATTTAATGCACATTTCTTCAAATTTTTATCATACCATCATCGAATCGATGTTCAGACCCTCATTTCTCTCTGCATATAAATACATTTCAAGATAAAACAATGTAATAATTATATTAGAAAAAATGTAATAATAATTAGATAGCGATTGATAACATTCTAGGGATAACTAAACAAATCCGGTGCACATTTCTTCAAATTTTTATCATACCATCATCAAATCGATGTTCAGACTCTCATTTCTCTTTACATATAAATATATTTCAAGGTAAGAAAATATAATAATAATTAGATAGCGATTGATAACATTCTAGGGATAACTAAACAAATCCGGTGCACATTTCTTCAAATTTTTATCATACTATCATCAAATCGATGTTCAGACTCTCATTTCTCTTTACATATAAATATATTT
The DNA here is from genome assembly GCF_014066325.1 of Apis laboriosa. NCBI lineage: Eukaryota > Metazoa > Arthropoda > Insecta > Hymenoptera > Apidae > Apis > Apis laboriosa. The sequence continues at coordinate 2,357,823 of NW_025223140.1, forward strand.
CAAGATAAGAAAATATAATAATAATTAAATAGCAATAAGGTACAAAAAATGTAATAATTAGATAGTATCCCATTGAATTTGAAGCAAGAGCAAATGATAGACAATTTATCTTGTGAATAAATGCGGAGAAAGAGTCATCGTGTTTGCTTACCGTGGCCGCGATGACCAACGTGAACTCGCGGTCGCCGTTGTCGTAGTCCACCGGTTTACGGAGTATGAGAGCGGTTCTGTGGCCGGATTCGAGTGAAAATTTGCCTTCCTCGTTGCCTTTCACTATCGCATAATGCACGTCGCTGTTCGGCGTGTTCGGTTTGTCTCCGTCCACTGCATGGATCCCGCGAAATATCGTCACGCCTGTCAAGTTGTTGTTCGACACACCATAAATTCATAATTTTTGCATTATGATTAATTACGATTTCTTAAAAAAGTTATATTTAAACGATTCACTTGTTAAACTTTTATCATCAAACGATTCGAACTTTTATATCTTTTGATTTTTCGCTTGTTAAAAATGAAAATCACTGTGTGTTCCTATTTATATTATTGTCACGAAAATATTGTAATTTTTTATCTTTCCAGAAGATTAAATTTCTGCCTCCCGGAAGTAGAAAGGTTCAGTATATATATATATCTCACCGACTGGAGTAAGCTCGTCCACGGTTACGTGATAAGGCGCATCGACAAATTGCGGGGCATGATCGTTTATGTCCTCCACGTAGACCGTCACTGACAGGTGCGACGTAACCTACGAGCAAAAACGTTAAAATGTGTCGGTGTTGTCGGAGCGCAACAGCTTCGAGGATCTAATATTACACGGCATTCCTCCATGCACTCGGTGCTTATACTTTTCATACTCGATTCAAGATAGGAACGAATCAATTATCGCAGCTCGCCACAAAGAAGGAATTTATATGCGTTGTGTTCAATCTCTGGGTGAGATATTAAGATATTGGACGAGCGTGTTCGTTTCGAAACGAGATTTATTTATATCTGTAAAATGTGATGTTATAGAAATCTGAGTGGGATGGTGTCTTTTCAAGGATAGATCAAAAATATTGTTCTTACTTGATGAATTCAATTTATTATTATTCGCCTCTTTCTTAAATGTATCTTTAATAAATTTATTCTAAAAATCATTTTCATCCTTCGCGATATAATAAATCTTCGATTACTTCTTGTAACGATACGAGCTTTTATTTCTCAAAAGAAAAGAAGTAGACAGAAGTTGGAATAAATTTCAGAGAGGAGACAACAATGATTGACACGAGAAACCGTTGTTTTTACGGTATCGTTTGCATAATCGATCGATCCTAACATCTCTCCTTTTCCACCGTCTCCTCAATTCCATTTAATATCATCGGTCATGCGGAGACGCGTAACAGTATTACTTGAGATTTATTCGTTGAGATTGCATTAACGCATGAAAACGTCCCATCCGATCGACCGATTAAAAAAGGGAAGAAAGAGGGGGGATCAAACAACGGTACTGCGTACGTACGTTTCCTCCAGTTTTATTGCATACTTGTGCAAAACGTTGAGCTGGAAGCTCGCCTCTACGATGCTAACGGATTAATTTCGAAAGCGCTTAAGAGAGGATGAAACATACGGTTTTTTAGGAGTTGCGAAACACGAGGTTTTTCGAGCGTTGATTAAAAAGCTAAATGGAAATATACGCGCGCTGCGGAAGTTTACCTTCACGGCTTTTTTTTTTTTTTTCGTTCACTGTTAATTCGAAATTAATGCCACGAATGTGAATATATAGGTGATCGATGCATTTACTTTTTACAGATCTCGCGGAGATTGCCCATTTTATAAATTCTCTCTGCGCTGATAAAATATTCTAACTGACTTTTTTTTTCCTTTTTCGACTCTTGGATTCTTTGTGAGAATGTTTTACGAGGAGAGAGAGATTGCATCGTTTCAACATTGGTAATTTTTTTATATGCGAAAAATTTAATCGTTTCAAGCACAGTAATATTGAGATTTGTCCTTGAAGTGAGAAACGTAGTATCGTAATGAAATTATTGATCGTTTTTTTTTTTTTTTTTAATTTTAATGAACTGACAAATGAATAACAAATGAAGGAAGATAATCTCAAAGTATTTATTATTGTTAATTTGAAAAGATATTTTAAAGAATCAGAATGGAATATTAAAATTAGCAAACCAGTTGTAATAACTGTACAAACGATTGTACAGTTATTTGCAAATAAGCAATCTATAAACTGTCCCATTAAAAACTAGTCATTATACAGAATTTTAATTACTTACTAAAATAACGCAGCAAAACAAGTATTTACTGGATATGATAAAAAAAAAAAAGTTACATAAGTAACATTTCTGAAATAATTGTTCCTCAACAAAATCAATTTATTACATCTTTCTAAATAGAAACATTCTTTTCACTTTATTACATCATTAATGAATTAAGAAAATTGTACAAGAAGAAAAGTATATATCTATATATTTATTTCCAGCTAATACCACTTACAAAGTGTGATTAGATAAATATGAAAGTATTATATATATATATATGCTTTCCATTAGAAGAATATCCACAGAGTAATATAATTTTGTTCATAAAATTCTATATATAAAAACTGAAAGTGTAAAATTGGCAATTTCATTGTCTATCCTTTGCGAACAAATCTAAACAGTAAATAATACAAAGAATTTCTTCGAAAAGAAACATGATGGAATTATTCGAGCAAATATAAAAAAAAAAAAGAAAAGAAAAAAAAAGGAAAATTGAAATCTTGCAGTTAGATGAAAATTGTAATCAATATCGTAACGGTTTCTTCTATTCGCGGATCTCCAACGAAATAATTGCATAAACGTTTATTGGCACACGATAGAAATACAAAACCGGTGGCAAGGATTCGTTCGTCCTATCGAAACCGGTGTCTGCACGCTCTAGTTACTCTTGCATGCGCATGCAAGTTATGAAGAGGAACTAGACCTCTGGGACAAAATAAGAAAATATCTCTAGGGACATTAAAGATAACTAGAAGAATGGAACGTATCAGATGATTTACTTCAAAATCCACTTGTTTGAAATTTCTGATAATTATAATTTATTCTCGAGAAGAGAACAAACATCTATCTATTGAACAATTTTATATATTTAAAATCGTTTATTTTTAAACTCTCCTGTTTATCCCTCGAACGTTCAATTTTAATCTAAATTCTATAGTTTCTTTATCGAAATACAAAAGTTAAAACTAAATGATCTAACTCTTGTAGATTATTATCCACGATTAAATCATTCCATAATATCATTCTAATATTTAATTTTTTGAAAAAAGACTGTCTTATTCGATTATCTCTCTAATATTAATTTATCCTTTATTCTTTTAAATTTTCTTGTTAAAAAATTTTACAACAATTCATTCAGGTCAGAGGAATATAACATAATATAATAATATATAAATACCAATTAAATTTTATCTTCTGCGTGATTAAATTTTCTCGTAAGATCTCCTTTTGCTGTAAGTAAACTGCCGTTTTCGTTTGTTTATCAAAATTGCACGTGTACCTCTTTATTGCGATCTTGATGATCTCATTTTATTATAATCGTCAATTTCCTGGATCAAAATTAAAATTAAAGCTTGGTCAGAATAATTTAGAATTAATCTCGTGGATCGTAACGAGGAGGCTCAAGGAACCGTGAAAAAGAAATTAAACGATCGATTACTTTCTATTAATTTACCAGAGAATCGCCGCCATCTGAATAATCGCAGACCACGCGGAACTTGAGCAGATTTCTAGGCACCTCCGTGTCAACCAGGTCCTCGAGGGACTGAGCCAGCATCAGAGAGACGTGCGTCTTGTTTGTCTCCTTGTAGGCGAAGAAACGGGCGTCTTCATCCTGCAACAATTAACGAATGATTAAATACCCGTCCCAAAAATCCGCCATCTTTTCATTCGTGACTGGAACTGTGGCAACGTCTCTTTGCGTTTTTTACGCTTCTGAGGTGGACATTGACAAAGAGGCAGTTGATGTTTCATTTGCTTATTTATTTGTAATGGATACACGCGTCTATTCTTATGCAAGTGAGATGCATGGAAAGAGGGACAAGTTGACATTTTGATAGGGATATTAAGTGTATAATTGTGCGCAAGATATTTCTCCAGGATTCATTCTTTGATGAATTATTGAATATTGAACGTTTCTTTTGAAACGGCTGACAACATTTCTCTGAATGCAAAAAGCATAAATATGAAGAAAACGACGTTTAATGTAACGAAACGAAAAAATATGGCGGTCGAATTTAATTTAAATTAACTTTGATTTAATAAAATTCAATTAATTATTAATTATTACAAATAATTTTATACAGAATAATTTATCGCCGAATATATCTGAATTCTTGAAAGAAATTGCAAATTATTATGCAATGTAAAGCTAAAGAAGAAAAATTATACTATTTGTGATTCATTTGGATTTATTAATTACAATATAAAGACTTAGAAAAAATATTATACAAATACTTACTTTGTCCACTGGCATTATTGAGATATGACTTCTCGGATAAGCTTCCAACGATAAGATCTCTGTGCCTCTTGGAAGATTTTCCGGCACCCTGACGAATTTCAAGTACTCCCCTATTGGAAAGAACTGGCATCCTACGAACACGTACGAAAAGAGCTACGAATAAATTATTTTAAGAACACACAAATGATCTTGAATCAAGATTTGGAAATTAATACCATCTTCTTCATTTATGACTCAACAAAATTCTAATCAGAGATATGATAATACGACTTTCATTGTGTTTCGAAAAATACGAAGAGTAATTAGAAATCGGTTCAGAGATCGCAATTTTAAATGCAACTAGAAAGCAAAAATAACAAAGGAAATAAAAAATTTAGAAAATTTAATGTAAATTATAAAATAATTAATTATAAAATATATTATTACCTTTTTAAGTCTTTATTAATATCTCAAATTATGAAATATTTTATATATGATAAGCATTACGTTTCTTAACCCAAATTGATAACAACATACGTACAGATAGAGAAATATTGAGGTATCCGTTTCCACGGCTCAAAACTAGATACTAGAGACTTAATCGAATACTTTCTAGCAATAATTCCCCAATCGTACTTTCCCATTTCCTACGAGTTTTACTTTTTCCTCGTCCATCCGTTACCATTTTTTCCCTTTTCTCCCATGCGAGAAACCAGATTTTCGCATCGACATCGACACATTGCTACAGTTTTTACTCGCTCGCTATTTAATAATAACAGCTAATAACAGCTTCTGTATCTCAAACAACTTGGGCGAAATATAGGGTCCACTTGTGAGTGAAAGGATTGTCGATGGAATTTACACGTTCGGTACGATTAATTTGGGTGTGAAACATTATCGTGATTCGAAGCTCAGAGACCGTGGCGGAGACAGGTTCGACCCGTTTACACCTCTACGTTACCAGACACCGTTTCTCTCGTTCTTTTTTTTAAAAATATAATCGTACGAGTGGAAAGATAATTTCGTGCAAGATAATTCGAATAATACTTTCAAAACGTTGTTTTCAAATTTACATTCCAAGCGAATTTTTATCGATACTTAGATTGTTTCAAGCTGGATCTTACTTTTTATTTTTGGAATAATTAAAAATCGAAAGCGAAATGAGTTAAAGGTAAAACGAATGACGATAAAAATTAATGTAAGAAAACATTGAGAATTCTGTAACATTTAAGGGAAGAATAATTTTCTTGTATAATTTACAGCATTCGATTATCTATGCAAGTAATAATTGATTACTTAATGCTTAAGACTGGAAGCACGCGATGCATATTAAGCGTGTAGCGAGAAAGTAATTAGTCGAATGTTTACCAATATACTTATAATGTTAATAAGTTTGCGCGAGTCGAGGCAATGAAAACTTGTATTGCCAATTATATATATATCCTGTGCTATAAAGTTTTATTCTGTTTTAAATAAATACAAATAGAAATATTGATGAGCGATTCCTTAAAACTTTTTTTCAATAATCTTAAAGACAAAATGATATTTGATGATATTTCATACTTGATTCTGCTTTTCTACATTTATTCTACTACATTTATTCTACTACATCTATAAAAAGATCTATAAGATCTATAAAAATAATTTAATAATTTCAGAAAAAATATTAATCATTATCAATTTCTTCTCGAACAATACATTTTCACATACATAAAAAATAAATATAAAATTTCTGAACATTGTCCAAAAAAAATTCCTGGTCGTTTTCTAATTAAATTTAATTGATTAATTCTTGGAACAGCATCAACTTTAATTCCTAAAGATGGAACACAGTTCATGAATCCTATTCATTATTCGAGTTTCAAAAAAATATTTTCATACACCTAATTAAAAATTCACCTACATCGAATTTGATCGATAAATAAAAAAATTTCGAACAAAAATATTACATTCTTATCGACATTTAACAAAAATCTCACAAACCGAACCAAAGCAAATGTCGTACCATTACGAGAAAACGATACACCAACGCAACCGTTCGACTGTTTCCCTCTGTTTTGTACCTTTCTACATTCTACAATATCATCAGAGTTACGAAACTGGTCTTTTGACACGCGTTACCGAGCGTTTCTTACGAACCGGCGCGTGCGGAAAATGGTTGGCGAGTGAACGAGCACCGGGCAGAACGAGTTCGAGATACTTTTCCACCCTTCGATAAAAAAGAAAAACTCGTCTAAACGATTCGATAACACGAATTTTTTTATCGTGTTCCTTTTATCGGAGGATAGAGGCGATGTAACAACTCGTTTGGTCTCGCCGTCGAACAGGAAGCGTTCGAAAGGTCGTCGTAGAAACTCATCCAGTGCAGTGGCCATCTTTGCTGATTTTGCAACCTGGCCGTTTTAAACTCTTGGAAGAACGTCTTGAGAAGATCGAGAAGCGCCATAGGCGTTTCTTTTGCAACTTCTTCTTAGTGTGATGCTGGATGAGGAACAATTGTACAATTTCCTTTTTGTTTTTTAAAAGAGTACGAAGAGATCGATGCTATTTTTCTTTAATTCTTCCCCCTTTTTTTTTGTGAACAAGTTTATATTATTTTCATATCATTTTTCGAAAAAGGAATTTGGTCTTATGAAATATTATGAGTTGGAAACATGGAAAATGATTTGTAAAAAATTTTGTTGAACAAATTCTTATTAAGTTTGAACGATAATCTTCTAGTTCAATCTAATATCTTTTTGCAAATATTATGAAAAAATTTCAATTCGAGCTTCTATACACGACTTTGAAATAATAACAGCAGTTCAAAATAATAATACTCGGAGAATTAATTTATATAAGAACGAAACAATTACCTAAAAAAAGAGACGTGTATTACGTTCTTAAATCTTAATATACAACTGTATTCTTTAAAAACGTTAAAAATAAAAATAGAATAGAATAACGAGCTATTATTACGCGTGAAATATTCAAATATTTTGAAAGATCGAAAAATGTGGTAATTGTACTAATCAGATTAATGACATTCTATATTTCCTTATAGTTTCATTGTCTAACATTGTTCCAGTTTTCAAGGATGATAACAACTGTTCCGTAACGATTATGCAAATTATTATTTCATCGATTGAATGCAAATCAATTACGAAGTGTGAAATATGTATGAACACAGCATGGTAAGTAAGTAAGGTGGAAAGAAAACGAGTAAAAAAAAAACTCGACTCGTCTCCCTCGAAGAAGAAGGCCAAGTTCTTCTCCGCAAAAATTCCAATCTAACGTAAATCTCAATAGAAAAAAAATCAAGTGTTTTTTTGAAAAAACCACGATAATCCTTTAACATACCTTTTCTCAACTTCTTTCACAAAATCTCAAAAGTTAAATTACACGCAAGATTTCACTCCTCCTCGTTGCAAATACCAGACGACGATTTCGTTTAAAACGGTTTAAATACTTTGTATATTCGAGAATAAGAGTCCAGCTCGAGTAATTAGCTCGTTCCCAAGCTGGTCGCCGGCGTGAAACATTGTTTCCGACCGAGAAAGGGAGGGAGAAGATCGGAATGGACGATACACGGCGAAGACGGAGAGGAAGTTCGCGTCCCACCGTGCCAGATCTTATCTCAATTTATTCAGGGCTGCGATCATCGCGTCGATCTACGGAACGTTGTCCGGCAATTTCACCGTTTTTCAACCCAACGTTAACTGAGAACACGTTACACGAACCTTGTTGCACGGAAATAAATTCTATATAATTGCACCTAGAAACCTCTTATTATTCGGCGATATAAGATATATTTTTGTCACTGATAATGGGAAAAGGCATTCGAACAGCTTCATACAGAGGAGAATTTATCATCGTTAAATCGTAATCATATTGTAGTTTTTTACGGGGTTGGAATTTCGTGTTGGGATCGAAAAATTGATAAAAAGATTCTACCTAGATTGCTCTGTCTGTCTGGAGGCATAGAAAACGGTTTCCTGAAAACTGTTAACTTTATTATTATTAACATCGAGCAAACGAACATCATCTTTATTAAATAATTCGACACGTGTGCACGTAGGCGCTCGAGGCAAGGAGTCGGTTTCTCCGCGTTTCTGAAAGCTTAGCAGCTGTCCCCCTCCAGTAAAAAGTACTTTCACCCGATCGAACGCACGATTCGAAGCCGATAATACGTTGGACACGCGTCAATATCCTTTTTCAAGTTCTTCCACTCCCGATTATCGATCGTAGCCAAAATCTCTTAACGAATTCTATTACAACTTGATTCTTGTCTTACTCGACCCCTTAAAAAGAGAAACGAATGTTTTAAGAAGGCGAGTTTTAAATTCGAAAATCAAGTTGAGATTAAAGTATGCACATTCGACTCCTTTCGAATTTTACAAATTCGAAAAATTCCGAGTGAGAAAAATTTTTATCATTTCCACCAAGAAAACATCCATCCCTTTAAGTAACTCGTTTCTGAAAAGCCGCATCAATCGACGAGGATCGAATTGCATTTGTTAGCGGAAGGGAATCGCCGCTCGATTCTTTTCATCGATCATCCGGATAAAGTTCCGGACGGCGCATAATCCGCCGGAAATTCCGCCCCGTGAAATCACTTGGAGGCGCGCTCTCGAGGATCTTAAATAGACAGAGGAGGCTGTGTCAAAGAAATCCTTCGCAAATTCTTCCCTTTTTCGCGCCACGTTTTTGTCTCTCTCTCTCTCTCTCTCTCTTTTTCTCCCTGTCTCTTTTTTGTCTGCCACGATTCGAGGAAAATTACTTTTCAGAAGAAACGTCACACGAATTCTTGCCCCTCTTGGATGTGACAATGGGTGCACGGCACGTGTTTTTCAGAGATCCTTCAAGGAATACGGTTTTAAATAAAAATTACTTATACAGTTCGATCTAAAATTCTCAAATCGAGGAATAATGGGAATATAATTCCAACGAAATGGAATTTTCTGTATCTATATAAAAACGGTTTAAAATTATTATCATTGATCGTGAAGAATATATATATATATCGCGATAATAAATATCGAAAACGCGTCAATTATCCGGGACAAAACAATATTCTCGAATATGGAGGACAATTTAAATTTAGTATTGGCACAAATAAATATATATATAAAGTAACGACTGAAAGACAACTTATCACGATTTATTTTAAACCTATTTTATATCGATACTCGAAACGAGGTTACCTAAGAGGTGATACATCTCCAACGACAACAATATTTGTAAGAAATCCGATCTATTAGATTAATTAAAAAACCTTTCGAAAAAATAGTATCAAATCTTTCCAACGATCCACAATTAATTTATCCATCTCGACTTATCCTTAGATGCTTCCTAAACGACATATTTCACGAATCTCTCCAAAAACGAATCGATGAATAATTAATAAAAAAAAAAAAAAAAACGGAGGAGGTTATTTAAATTTTAATTGCTTAATTGATTAAATTGCTTCCATAATAATTTCAAACAATTCCAACAGCGTCGAAACACAGTTCAAGCGGCTGCTGCAATTCCTGAAACTGATGGTACGAACGAAACGATTGCATAACGGGTGCAACCCCGGCGGATGCGTCGTACGCCATTTGCACACAGGCGAAGCTTGGTTTCGGCCGGAAGTGGGACAAGGTCGGTCGGCTTTTTGCTTCTCCATCGTACATCACCGGCCGCGAGAGCCTTCGAGACGCTGTTTCTTCCTTCGAGGGCTGGCCATCGCCCTCGTTTCGATTATTATCCCCGATCGAGATAGAATGGGGGTGGAAAAAACGCGCGGTTCGAGGATTATGGCTGAGGATGGACGAGGATGGGGGTGGTTTTTGTCCCGATTGGGTGGTGTTGTTCCACCGTTTTGCGAGAATAGAGTGTATATATATATATGATATACTTTTTTGCAGGGGAGATGTATCATTTGGGATAAGATGGATAGGAGAGTGAAGAAGAGAGGAAGTTTTGTTATTTAACCACTAACTAGTTGAAAAAAATGTATACGGCTGTTGGTCTACTTAAGGAATGAGCGTGATAAATGATTACAGCGTTCTAATAGCATTCTTATTTTCTAAAACGTTTTTGTGAGAACGCTTATGGGAGATTTATAATTTCAAATGATCGTTTAAAATCGTTGTGTCAAGAAATATTTTATTGAAAAGTATTATCATACGAACGTTTTTCATCTTTAAATCGTAGATCCTTGAAGTTAAAACGCGAGATATCTCGTTTTTCCAGATGTTTATTATAAATTAATTGTAATTTTTATCGAAATACAACGATTATCCATAAATAACGTATTTTATCCTATCATTCGTAGCTCCTTGATCTTTGCAATGTGCGTGAATCATCGTTGTAAGAATATGCATAACACGTGGTTTGAGGTCAAGGAATAAAAACGATTATAAGAATTATTTAGTGTATCATTACATATATTTATTATAATTCGATTATCAATTTCTAATAATCGAAATTGATCTAAATTTCTATAATTTATTATATAAGAATCAAATTCAATATTATCAAATATTCAGGATATTCGTATGATCAATATCATTGATGATCAATTGATTTAATTGAAAAAAATGGATTAATAATTTCATCAATTAAATATAAAATTTTTAATGATGGAAAACAAATAATTGAAAGAACGATAATTGGAATAATTGTTCAAATAATTTAATAATTTCTAAAACTTAAGTGAAAATTAATTTCGAATCGTACTTTAGGTTAGTCGAGATTAGGCTTTTCACAAACGATTAGCCTCCAATTTTCCAAAGATGGATCCCTAATGAAGTGTATCAACATTCAAGTAGTTCTATCGGCTACATTAAATCCCTTCGAGAACGTCCCCATTAATCTGGGAATGAAAAAGGACAGGAGTTAGCTGAAATTCCAGAGCCAAAAACGGAACTAAACAATCGTTTGTGAACAACAGCCTCGACACATTATTTTGTAGCTTCTCAAAAGAGAAATGAGATAGATTTTTTTTTTTTAATTTAGATTTCTAACAATGTTGAAATTGTTGCGACGATACCTCGTTTCGTATGAATTATAAAAATTATTATTTCAAAGAAAAGGAAAAATACATCGAAAAAGAATTTTTTTTTATATCGAAAAAGAATTATATTTGTAAATCACAATTTTGCAAGGATACGAATAAAAATTGAAAGAAATTTAGAGTAATAAAATGTTTATCTATGAAATTGTATTATATATTCAAAATTTCACGAAATACGTTCCCTTTATTACTTGGGAATATGTGTTTTTTTGAGAGAGAATTTGAATTTCTTTTTCTTTTTTTTTTTTGGACATTGTACGAGCACGACCTTAGTATATGGAGATATGAATACGCCGTGAAAATAATTAAAAGCAGCGAGGTGAAGAGCAAGAAGAAACGAACACACTAAGAAAGTAGGAAACTTTTACTTTTGGAGAGCTGTCAAAGAGATTACTTCCAAAGGCCAGAGAAGGAAATAATGTATCAAACAAAAGTATGTCTCACTGAATTTCGAATCAAAACTTAGATGAGATGACATTGAAGCCATCGTTATTATCAGAAAAATGAACAAGAGGGTGGGGGGAGGGGGAAGAGGGGGAGAAAAAAATATGGCACAATGTTAAGAATTGTTTGATCAAACTTTGCCATGGCCACAATCCTCCTCGAAATAATTATTAAAAAATTATTTCTGCAACGAAATCCTTCGTGATATTACACGTTTCGTGATCGATGAAACAAAGAATTAACAAAGAATTACGAGAAATGGAGGGAAGGAAATGGGAAAGATTATTTTAAATATGAAATATCGATCCCTTTAAAATTTAAAATCATTCCATTTATAATACCTTAAACTTATATAAACGAGGCTTATTAAATTTCTTTCCTTCATTTTACAAGTATAGTAATTAATTGTTAGGAAATGAAAGCGAACTACTGAATTATAAACACGTCTATTTATACTTTAAAATTAATATGAATACATTGCGTAACAAGCATTTGCACACAGATATATAATATCCAAATATTAATCCTATTCCTTCATTAATATTAATCTAATTCAGATTTTAAATTAAACTCGGGTAGGCTAGCTCAAGTATCGATTTAATTAACGCACTCGACACAGGCATAGGCGAAGGTTCATTAACGAGCAACAAATTGCACTTTGAATACGAACCTCGATCTCACGATCTGAAATCGTAACGATGGGAATCAACGGTTTATCTTCTCTCTTTATCTCGAGTGTCACACGCAATACTAGGTCAGAAAATAATAATAATAATAATTATAATAATATCTAGGCCAAAGCTATCGTCGTAGCTCTTTGAATAATCTGCGAGTAATTGAATATTGAATGACCTTCGATGACCAACCATTCAATTCGAATTAAATTCTATATCTATTTACTTTTAATAAATGAATGCATTTCGAAAAAATTCGAAGGATTTTTACTTTGAATTCAAGTACTAGCAAACTTTTATTTTCTATATTTATATATTATATTTCAAATATTCGAAATACGATCAAGTATCGACACAAATTAATCGATCATAATTATAATTTAATTCAATTATTCAGAGATTATTTGTTTTCTAAAGGAAGGAAAAAAATTGTTTCTTAAAGAGAGAGAGAGGGAATCACGTGATAAAAGTTTGTGATCTTTGAGGAAACCTGGCGGTGGCGAGCAAGAGTGTCGATAAAATCCGATGATCGAGAAGTAAATTATGTTGGAATGGTGAAAATCTGTGTGTCGAAGAGAACAATACGAGTTTTATTTCACACGCTGTTACAGTCACATCGATACAGTCCTTAAAAGCATTTGAAATAGCTATCGTGAAATAAAATTTGATTCAATATCTTGTATTGATTAATTATCTTTCACGATACTACTTTCTCGATTCTACTTTAATAAAATGGTTTCTGGAATTTCTACATTTTCTCTTAATTCTTTAACTCGTTCGAACATTCTTTCAATTCCCCTATACTTATAAATAAAACTACTTATACTTATAAATATAATACTTATAAATAAAACTTATGAAAAACTTAAAAACTAGCAAGCTGTTAATAAAACGTTGAACGTACCTGTAGCAAAATGAAGGCGACCAAACAGCACGAAGAACGTCGCCAAAGCAGACCAAAGAACCAACGTTTGCCTTGACTCCCTCATGTTCGATCCACTTCTTCTTCTTCTTCTTCTTCTTCTTCTTCTTCACCACGATTACAGTTTATCCTCGTACATCTCTGTAAATTATTCACGATGAATCGTCAATAGATGTGCACTTTTGAACGCATCGTGACTCCGCATCTTATAACTCGAAAGGCAGGTTGCAATTCAAGAATCTTCGCATCTTTTGTTCTGAAGAGTGGAATTGGGTGGAGGAAAGAAGTAGCAAGAATTGTATTCGCATTTGTTTCTCTAAATTATTAAGTCTGGCGCAGATGAATGACATTGGTGGCATTTCGTAAAATGATTGATCGATTCATTCACCGTTGAATGCAACATTGGAAGATAATGATGTTGTACTTTTTGCAATGGAAACAAAAAAAATAGTAATACGTTAATCAGAGCGATGAAGTTACCAATTATTTCGAGGAATAATAATGAAACAGGGTGTTAGTTTGGTAAAAAAAAAATCGAATATGTGGATTTAAATAATGGTTTGAACTTTATACTATGCCTTAAACATTTATATGGATATTCTGAAAGGTAAAAGGAGAATTTACGCGCAAAAATATCGATCAAGGCTTACTTTCCATAAATCCAGAAGCGAGATAAAAATCGATACAAATAGAATGCAACGATGCGAGTGAAAAAGATTTTAAAATGTTTATAATTTAACAAATATTTTTTCTATACCAACTTTCTCTCCAAGATTAAAATTTTAATTTTCGTCTCGTGTCCTCGCCATCTTGTATGCAGATAATCACAGTGGAGGGGGGGGCAGAAAACACGTAACGTAACCTAGGCCAGAAGCAACGTCGTAACAACGTCGAGAGGGAAGAGGCGGCGGCGGTGCAATTAAGTTCAAGTTAAAGAGAAAGCAACGGCGTAATACGATTCACGTGTAATTGTTCCCGCGGTGAAATTGTGTAAATTGGACAGGGGCCATTGTGAAATGGCGCGCCACTGCAAAATATCGACCAGATGAATGGGGAATGAAATCGAGATTGACGGGAAATAACGTACTCGAATCGAATTTACGCGAATGGATTTACGTGAGAAGTTGTTTAAAAGGGTTTTCGAATGATCCAAGTAATCCCGTTATATTGTAAGATTAGATAACGGAAGGAAATAATTATTCGATTTATCAGATTTGAAGACAACATTAAACTGAATTTGAATTTATATTTGAATTGTTGTGAACGTGTGAACATTTTATTTGCCTCTCAAAAGGGGAAACATCCCTTTTCATAAGTATTCTCGAAATGAAAAAAATTTTATACGGATAATTAATCGAACATTTAATCCACGATATAATTTTCTTTTTCACATTTTTTAAATTATTAATATAGTTATATGGCTTTAAAGTAGCCAATCTCCAAATTGCTGAAAGATAAAATTATTATTTACAATCTTTTTAATCTCATTAATTTTTGATCAAAGTAATTTTCATTTTGACATTATCGAAATTTTTGGAAATTACATTTTGTATTTTTATTATCTCATATTTTGGATAATCTATTTATAAATAATCTTAGAAAATAAATTTCATTAATTATCTTATAAGTTCGCAAATATAATATCTAATAGCATAAAAAAAATTTAGGAATTTGAAAAGCAAATGTGCTAGATTTCCTAACCTTCGATTGATAAAAGCGCAGTATTGATTTGCGAATTTCTTTATTTCTTTATCAGGAAACATATATATATTATCTGTAAGAAATTATGCCACATATGTGCCACAAAATCATCTCGAGTTGAGGGTTAAACGATATTTAAAAGAAAATAAAATCTTCAATTTGAGATAAAACGTTCTCTAAAGATCTATTTCTTGCGAAAAATATCGTCGATCCAATATCCATTGACAAATTCTTTCAAATATTTCGATTACATAAGTTGGATGAACAAGTTTATTTTCCTGATTCAGAAAATTGGTGGATAGTGACAATGGCATAGGAAGAATGTTTAAGAGCACGAATTATCACTGTGCGAATCTGTGTCGACGTTTTTGCACGCGACGATTTCACTTTCGACTCATGCTATAGTGACCGTAACTCGAACAAATTGGCATTACGAGAATCGAGACTGTCAATCAACTCGATACAACTCGGCGGATGATCTCGGGATGGATCGAGAACTGATTTCTTTTTTTTTTTTTCCGTCGACACGAATTTCAATTCCTATTTCCGATAAAATAAATTCCTTCTTCTTCTTCTTCTTTCTCTTCTGACACTGACAAAGTATCGAAAATTAACGAGACGAGGGCGCGTGAAACGGAAAATTCATTAACAATTAGACTCGTTAATCTAAAATTAGGAAACTTAGCTTTCGTAATTGGAACGCATATAGCTCGTATAAAGTAGCAAATAATCGTTAAACGATTTATTACCGTGTACTTAACAACTTCCTTCCTCTTCTCGCATAAATTATTCGAAAGTGACGTTAGTTTGACACATAATACGTGTGCAAATACTTGGCTATTAATTATCGTGCGTTCCAAATAAATTTAATTCGATCATTTCGTTCATCGATTTGTTAATAGGAAGTGTATAATTCGAACGAATTTGATCAAGAATTGGCGCAAAGTTTTAATCGAAAAAATTTCACCTGGTTATAATTGTACCGGAGAAGATAAAATTTTTAACGAGTCACGTACAATTTTTTTTCCTTTTTTTAACGATAACATCATAAGAAGAAATTATTTATAGAAATTTACCTTTAATTATATCGAATAGATAAGAAATATAGATAAAGAAATACTTTCTTCTAAACAAGTATTTTTAATTTAATTTTAATTGCAGTAATTTCTTATTACTTTTGACAGTTATAAATTATAAGGACTGACAATAATTGAGAGGTAAATTATAATTACTCGAACTTGTCATGTGTGATGACATTTCCACGATTACACGTGCTTGGAAGAAAGTAATAAAGTAGAAAAATGGAACGACGAAACGTCGTAAATCTAAAAAAAAAAAAAAATATGAATAGTGAAAGTAGAATTGGAGAAATGAATGTTTCTGACGTTCTAGTCAACTGTAATATATGTAATAAAAATGTGGAATAAATGTTTCAAATTGTTATATCGCAAATTTAATTATAATTTAATTGATAAAACAGCTTCAGCCTCATTTTTTCTATTAAAACTATTTATTTTGGTCCTTACAATCAAAAAGGAAAACTTTACGAGAATGAAAATTGAGTAAGAACTTTTCATTTATTATTTATAATGTTATGGCAATCTCATTTCCATAATATTTCCTGAATTTCCACTATAGAAAAATATATAATTTTAAGTGTAATTCAATTCACACTGAATTTAAAATTTTTCTAGAATTTTCTTGGATTATGTACGTTCAAGAAAAAAAAAAAATTTTCGATCATCCAATCAGAATTTTCTTGAATTTTCCTGAATTTCCATTGTAATTGAATAATAATAGGCATAAAAATATATAATATTCAAGTGTGATTCAATTCACACTGAATTTAAAATTTTTTTAAAATTTTCTTAGATTATCTATTCTATATTTGAGAATTTCTAAAAAAAACAATTCTCGACTTTTGATCATCCAATTATTGAGAATTTTCCTGAATTATAATTGAATAATAATAAGTATAAAAATATATAATATTTAAATTCAATTGTAATTCAATTCAATTGAATTTAAAATTTTTCTAGAATTTTCTTAGATGATCTATGTTCAAGAAAAAAAAAAAAATTCTCGATTTTCGATCGTCCAATCAGAGAATTTTCCTGAATTTTCTTGGATTTCCATTATAATTGAATAATAATAGGTATAAAAGTATATAATATTTAAGTATAATTCACGCTGAATTTAAAATTTTTCTAAAATTTTTTTGGCATATCTATTCTATATTCGAGAATTCCTAAAAAAAAAAAAAAATTCTCGATTTTCGATCGTGCAATCAGAGAATTTTCCTGAATTTTCCTAGATTTCTACTGTAATTAAATAATAATAGGCATAAAAATATATAATATTCAAGTGTGATACCATTCACACTGAATTTAAAATTTTTCTAGAATTTTGTTAGATTATCTATTCTATATTCGAAAATTCCTAAAAAAAACAATTCTCGACTTTCGATCATCCAATTATTGAGAATTTTCCTGAATTATAATTGAATAATAATAGGTATAAAAATATATAATATTTAAGTATAATTCACGCTGAATTTAAAATTTTTCTAAAATTTTTTTAGGATATCTATTCTATATTCGAAAATTTCTAAAAAAAAAATTCTCGATTTTCGATCGTGCAGTCATAGAATTTTCCTGAATTTTCTTAGATTTCTACTGTAATTAAATAATAATAGGAACAAAAATATATAATATTTAAGTGTGAAACTTCGAGAACTTCGAAAATTCCTAAAAAAAAAAATTCTCGATTTTCGATCATCCAATCAGAGAATTTTCCTGAATTTTTCTGAATTTTCATTGTAATTGAATAATAATAGGCATAAAAATATATAATATTCAAGTGTGGTTCAATTCACATTGAATTTAAAATTTTTCTAAAATTTTCTTAGGATATCTATTCTATATTCGAAAATTTCTAAAAAAAAAATTCTCGATTTTCGATCGTGCAGTCATAGAATTTTCCTGAATTTTCTTAGATTTCTACTGTAATTAAATAATAATAGGAACAAAAATATATAATATTTAAGTGTGAAACTTCGAGAACTTCGAAAATTCCTAAAAAAAAAAATTCTCGATTTTCGATCATCCAATCAGAGAATTTTCCTGAATTTTTCTGAATTTTCATTGTAATTGAATAATAATAGGCATAAAAATATATAATATTCAAGTGTGGTTCAATTCAATTGAATTTAAAATTTTTCTAGAATTTTCTTAGGATATCTATTCTATATTCGAAAATTTCTAAAAAAAAAGTCTCGATTTTCGATCGTGCAGTCATAGAATTTTCCTGAATTTTCTTAGATTTCTACTGTAATTAAATAATAATAGGCACAAAAATATATAATATTTAAGTGTGAAACTTCGAGAACTTCGAAAATTCCTAAAAAAAAAAATTCTCGATTTTCGATCAGAGAATTTTCCTGAATTTTTCTGAATTTCCATTGTAATTGAATAATAATAGGTATAAAAATATTTAAGTATAATTCACGCTGAATTTAAAATTTTTCTAAAATTTTCTTAGGATATCTATTCTATATTCGAAAATTTCTAAAAAAAAAAATTCTCGATTTTCGATCGTCCAATCGTCGAGAAACGATACACTACACTCGTGTGCAATAACAGTACCGTGCGCACGTATCCGTTATACTGATGCACGAGCCATGGGTCACGAAGCTTGACCTTGATGAAGCTCAGATCTAGGAGAACTCACGGAAGAGCGAAACGACGCTCTTCTGAGACAGAGGAACGGAAGCAAGAGTTAAACTTGGGCATAAGTGAAACAACAAACCTACTTCTTAGAGATGAAAGCCGTATGAATTTCCAAGTGCAAGGACGCAGCGCGTTGCTTTCTCGGGGAAGAGGACGATCGAAATATCTTCGATACGATTTTCCACCTCTTCCATACGAGGAAAAATAAAATTTACAACACAAATTTCTTCAAGTCGAATCGTGATCCCGAAATACGATTTCATTAGAATACTTTAATACATTGAAATAAAAAAATAAAATAATCTCGCAAAAGTTTTGTTGAACAGAACGAATGAGAATCATTAAATTAGGAGAAATTGTTAGGGGATGACCAGGCAATTGGAAACGTTTAAAGAGGATTTTCTCGATTGTTATCCCCTATTATTGTCGTTTCATAGAGAAAAGGAAAAGTAAGAGAGAATGAATACGATCCTGAAGATGAAAAGGAGGAAGGAGAATTCACCTTGGACCGATAGATTTATTGTAGGTGTTCCTTTGTAACGAGACAATGGAAGTGTCTGGATGATTCTTTGATGCAATTGCAACCCTACAAATAGGGAGAGATTTTTCTCTTTCTATGAAAAAAGGATGAAGATTCTTTTCGAAAAAATGACGACGGTTTTCTATTCCACGAATTCCGGTAAAAAAAATTGAATCCCAAATGTGTCTTTCCTCCTCGAAGCAATTCAGAAATTAAAATAGCCAGAGTCGATAATCAAAAATATATACAAATTATAAATTCCAAAATATATAAACAAATGCAATGATACGATTCAACGATCATTGAACTCAACTGATTTAATACGAATTTAAATCTGCTTAAACATTGCTCAAATATTGCTTGATCGATTCGAGTTCTGGCTCATCCTACGATACAAGAAACACGCGGTTATTAAATCAAAATAGAATTAAAAATAGATAGAGAAAAAAATTACTTCGATTCGAAGAGCGTAAAACTTGCTACGTGAATCAGCCGTTTGCAACCCCGTCGCAGGATGCAAATGACCCGTGGCTTCCGCGTGTGGCGGCGAGACGGGCGCACAACTCCAGTGGATCCAGGCAAAACCGCGAAGGAAGCGCTTAATAAGAACGGCGTAACGATACTTCCGCTCCGCGCTTCCAACGGCGAAACTTTCGCTCAATTACGTGTCTCGTGTTGCGCGAGTGAACGGTGTCTACGTTAATGGCGCGCGTTTCGAACGTTTTATCGGCCAGAACCGGACCACCAGGTGGATAACTGCGGTTATGGAGAGGCCTTGTGAAATATCGAAGGATAGATATTACATTTCTCGTTAGTTAATACGTCCTTGCTAGAAAATTCTTTGCCTTTTCCTTTTCTTGCGATAAATTGATAATCGTTTCGTTTCGACGAACAGAGATCTCTGATAAATGAAGAAATACGATAAATTTGTAATTGCAGTTAAACGAATAACGATTTCGATACGATAATTCGATATATCATAGATATGACAGTATTATTATTAGAATCAACTTTCATCCACTTTCTGTCCACTTTGCTTATTTTCTAATTCTTTATTCAAATTACATGTATCTACACGTTGGAGCGAGCAAATTCTCCAGCAATTACTCGAATGAAGTTCTCCTTCGATGAATCATTTGAAACCTTTCATTCGCTACCCACGATCGCATAGAAAATATATGAAAACAACAACGGTTCACCGACATCGTTTGCTTCTGTTTCTTAAAAGCGTACTGTAACATTCAAGTTAATTATTATAAAACAGCAACGTTTTCTGCAAAATACAACGTATTTAACCATCCTCGCTCATAACTTTTTCACACTTGTCGAAAGACACAAAATACAGATACAAAAATATGCGATAACGAATATAACCTAGCTTCGTCAATTCGTTGCAATAAAAGCAACAAGTGGAATAATATCACGAGTGAACAAGATGTAGATTAATGTATATACCAACCTTTCAATCGGATCACAACTCCGCCGTCGTCGTATATTCAACAACGAAGCGAAGCGCAGCGGAAGAGGAACGGTGCGGCGCGGGCGACGATTCCTCTTGCAACCACACAACAACAACAGGTATTGCAGGGACACTTCTTATCGACACTTGTTACCGGAATGAGCGGCCGGGACGCGGTCAAACAAATAAAGAATCCGGACGACGAAATTGGCGACAAATCAAACCCGCCGCGCCCCACTCCACCTCGGCCAGGAACCAGAAAAACTTTCGCCCCGAGTTTCGCGTTTCACGTTTCACCGGTGACTGGCATTGGCCACGATCGTACGCCGGCCGCCGTACGCTGCGTCCACCACTTTCGGCCCACGAGGTTTCCCCACGGAGGCGGCCAAGCCAGGACTTTCCACCTCGAACCACGTCGAAGCAAGGATTCGCAACAACAACAACAACAACAACAACACAGCCAGAGCCAAGGAACCGCCTTCGTGCGTGTATCATTCACCACCCCTCCCCTCTCTCCTTCTTTACGCACGGACCTTACGATCGTCCTTTCGCTTTCAACGGATACCGACCGAGTTCAGGTGTATGTACGAACGTGGTATACTGTTAATGGCGTTCGATAAATTGCGCTTACGTGTTTACCTTTGGATCGAGATTATTTTTTGATATTGGAATGAGAGTAAAAGGTGAATATCTTTGTGTGGCTATATATATACACGTTTGGTGAATATGAAAATGTTAAGGGATTAAATTATGGAGAAAATGATTTTAAATGGATGTAATGCAATTTTCTAAACGAGATGTGAATATGAATGTGAAATATATCGTTTAAAAGGCGGAAGAGATCGTGTTCTTTGTACACGAATTGTAACAAATTTGACTGGTTTCGTTTGAAAAAGGCTGTTTCAAAGGGAAATTTCGTATAATACCGTTCATTAAGTCTAATCACGATAACAATCGCGCTCGTGGAACGTTGTTCCTTAACTCCTTAGCATTCTAACCTAAAAACTTAAAAGATAGTTACGTCGATTACTCGAGATCTTTGGATAAAATTGTTTAAAATGGATATGTTTGAAATAAAAATTATGTTAATGATCTCCTCTTATATACTTTCTACTCTTTTGATCGTATTTTCTTCCAAGTTTATCCTCACAATTTTTCTTTTCATCGAAAGCAAGCACGGCTATCTCTTTCAATAGGATTTCTATCGTTGGAAATCAAAAATTCTGTCTAACTATCGCAAGGACACGCGCGCTGGTTCGCAATGAACGTGATACGTGTGGAAAATTTCAAGTTTACATCTAGTAATCCAATGCAACGAATAAGATTTCTCGGACTTTCAGGGCCAAGGTTTTCACCGGATTCGCACAGTGTCTCAGGTTCTCAGGATACGTTCTTTTTAAACGTGCTCTTACAATAAAGGAAATATGTCCCATTGAAGAAGAAATGAGATTATTACACATGAGGAAGTAGATGATTTTTTTTCTTCTGGATTTTTCATTCGAGAATTATTAGAAGGACGTGAAGAAGGTAGGTATTTTTGTTGAACTATTTTCTGGATTTTTTTTTTTAATTCAAAAATATTAAGAATATGTGAAGAAGTAAGTGATTTCATTGTTCTATTTTCTGGACTCTTTGCTTGAGAATTATTAAGAGAATGTGAAATTATAGGAGATTTTGTTCTATTTTTCATTCATATGTCTATCTTTTCAACTTGGATTTTTCTTGTTTCCATCTTTTCCAAATTATCCAACTATTTAAAAAAGGAAACTTGGAAGATACTTGGAGATCAGCAAAATAGAAAATTTTAAAATCGTCTAATTTTCACTCGTTGTTATTAAAAATACCACGCATCGACATAAAAACCATGTTCGAGATCGCTTCTCGTAAATAATGCGTCCAGAATTGCAGGGACAATATCGTGATGGGAATCTTTGCATTGGTAAGAAAATCTTTCAAGGTAATCGATCGAATTAAGCGCGGAAAAGTGAGCGGTATCGTGGACAGAATTATGCAAATAAGCGGAGAATTGTAATGCACGATTGTTTTTTGCAAAACAGGGCGGGCAGAAACTCTGGAATAATAACGAGACCGCAGGAACGAGATCGTTAACAAAGAGAAAATGCTCGTTTCCATAGATAGATAGTAAAAACGATTTATCGATCGATATTAAAATTATAGAAATTAAAATGATATTAAATTTATCGATGTTGTGTAAACTTTTTTTTTTGTAATTCAATATTATTGAAACATTTGAAAGTTGTAATTGGAAAAATTTTGAAATTCAAACATTATCAAAAATGATTGTAATAAGAAGAATTAGAAATTTTAAAAAAATTTGGTGATGATATTAAAATTATAGAAAAACTGTGTTCCCCTTATTGGATTAGAGTTGATTAACGTTAAACAACGAAAGAACACGAGATCGATTTTCTTGAAACGTTTGCTCTCACAACCTCTTCTTTTTTCCTTTTATTTTTCAAAAGATCGAATGTAATAAATATTTGCGATATTTGTATATCTGTTCCAAATTTTCAAATTGACGAATCTCTCAAATTATATCTATATTTTATAATCCTTGGAATTTTCTAATTTTTCTAATTTTTAAGCTCTCACGAATTTCTAAATTTCCAAATTTTTTTAAAATTTCTAATTCTTCTTATTACAATCATTTTTGATAATGTTTGAATTTCAAAATTTTTCCAATTACAACTTTCAAATGTTTCAATAATATTGAATTACAAAAAAAAAGTTTACACAACATCGATAAATTAAAATTAATATCCCACGAGTAAACTCTACTTCGAAAGATCTCAATCATTTTAATCGATCTCAATCAAACAATTCGCTAAACTAATGAATATTTACCCGTTATTCAACTCGTGAATTTAATCTTCTCTCAACCAAAGCATCGAAAGCATACTCATTGTACGTAAATAAAAATTCCCACAAAAAATATATATATTGCTTTCAATCGTGTCTAAGAAAAAAATAAATATTCTATTCGCTTCCTCGATACGCCAATTCCAGATTCCATATAAACGAAACAAATATTCAGAGAACAAGCTCATATTTTAAATTACACCACTCTTATGGGACAAATACAAATACTCGTGTATTCCTCCTCTTACGCTTCGATCACGCCATCTACTTGAAACGATACCACCTCTCTTCGATAAACGAGATGATCAACAACAATTTTACCAAACAGTTATTCGATCCTTTAACAACAACTTCCTTCCGAAGGAAACGAGTGTTCGAGCTTGAGAACTTTGTTTCAAAGTGGTTAATTTAATTACACGTATTTACGGTTAACTGTTTCTACCCCCTCCCTCTCCCCAATGATGCTCTCCACGATGTTTGCAGAAAGTTTGTTGGAATCTATTGAAATACTAATTTGATTCATAGTTCAATCGAAATGGGATACAGCTAACCAAACTATCGCAGAATTTATTCATCGAGAGCTTTTCACGATTGATCGAAACGGTTTCACCATTGACATTTACGTGACATTATGAATCTATTGCTGACTAAGGATCTTCTTATAGCGTTCCCGTTTTGTTTTCAAATGTATGTAAATTATTTTATTTTTTTTTTTTTTTTTACGAATCTTTGAGTAGAGATTTTATTAAAATGTTTATTATTATTATTACCTTCTTTTTATCTCTACGTTCCTTTTGAAATATCGATTGTTCTCCGCGAAATTTCGTAATTTAGAAGAATTTAATAAATCGACGCGTTTTTATATCCGAACTGTATCATCGAATATTTTTAAATATTCAATGTTTGTTTATTTTTTGTTTATTCGATAAAGAATTTATTTCCAATTATTAATAGAAATGATTTATCGATTGGATTTTTAAAATTAGAAACTATCTTCGAAATACTTGATATTTGATGAAGAAACAATAATTTAATTGTAGCAACAAACATTCAAGATTTATACTTGCCTTATATAAAATAACATTGAAATAAAATTGAATACAATTTGGAAGCTACAAAAAAGCGTTTAAAAGCAGAATAAGACCGCGCCACTGAGAGTAATCCCGGTGTCGATTCGCAAAAGGCAAAGTCCCAGAAGCGTCTTCTAAGCACTTTCTAAAAGTTTGTTCTAAAAACGTTCCAAGAACTTTCTCTGATTGTACACTCTTGTAGAAATAAATTGTTGTAATGTCCAGTAAAGAACAAACCGCAAGAATGTTCAACACCGCACATAGGAAATATGAGTTGGAACAGTTTCAGAGTCGTTTCGCTTCAACCGGCAACATAATAACCTATCATTTTACACGATTTTGTAATTTTATAATCGTTAGTTTAATTGCAATCGGTAAATAAAATTGCAATTAGTAGACAGGATGCATTCGAATTTTTTTTTTTTCTCTCTCTTTTAAAAGTGATGATAATTGAAAATAATTTTAAACGATAATTTTCACGGCAAAGATAAAATTAAAATTATTTATTTCTGTACAAACATATATATATATATAATTGTACAATTATTCACACTGTTAGATTAAATTCTTGCATAAATATTTTCTTTATGTGACCTTTTTTCTAAAAAAAAAAAGGTGAAACGAGTAAACATTTTTTCAATTTCAATCACAATTGAAACGTATGGAAACAACTTGTGATGAATTAAATTGAAAACAAACAGGTGTATAATAGCATGACGGATTACAAGAAAGAACGAAACATCTAAATTACAATTCTTACCATCCTGTGTTTCCTCGAGAGAATATTCGAAAAAATTATCCCGTCATTGATCCTTCTTCTTGTTCCAATTCCCTTTTCGAATCCTAATCTCGTTGTCTGAAAAAGGATTGAATGGCGACCATTGCGTTACTGGTGGAAAAAATGCAGGGGAAGTAATACTCGTTAGGGGTGTATATCCTTTCGATTATTATTACGTAGAAACGTGAATATTGGGAGGAAATCAAGAGTCTTTTGCATTTTTGTTACGAGACTTGTATCGCTCTGCCTTCCAAATTTGATTCGATATCCGCAATGGGAGAAGAATTGGAGAAGAATCGGAGAAGAATTTCCGGTCGGGGGATGGGGTTGATCGAAAAGTTTGGTCGATTTTTCTTTTAAAAGAGGGAGAAGAAATTTTCGAACGATTAGGAGATGTTTATGAGAGAAGAAAATAAAGTGAAAGTTGTCAAAGGGGATGTAAAAATATTTATATTCGAATAAATGAATTTCGGGATGGGAAGAGAATGTGATAGGGAGGGCCGAGGTTTTATCTTCGCTTTCGATCGAGAATTTTCACTTTCGAGGAACACTTCCGTCTGAAAGTAATCCACACGCTTGATTGCTTGGAAATTTTTTTTTTTGGGTCACAAATCGCTTTGAATATGTACCAAATACTTTCGTGAATGAAGAAAGAAAAAAAGGAATTTTTTAACTTGGAGAATTTTTCTTGAAATAAAATGGTTAGAAATCAGTTTAAGAATGTATTATAAATAAATGAATAATCACAATACCTGCTCCATTTTGAAATTGAGGAAGAATAGTTTCCAACAAAAATAGATATATTATTATAAACGAATGTTCAAACATTTGAAACTTTCTTGTAAAAGTTGTTGTAAAAGTAAATAGATGTTCGATATAATACTTTGTATATAGTATTAAAATATATGTTTGTTGTACTACATCTTTTGTTCCAAAAGAAATTCTACTTTCCTCTTTTCGTTACGATAAAGTGAATCGTATCTTCCACAATCCAGATAATTTTAAAATACCACAATCTCCAACGTAATTCAAACGTAGATATTCGAATATAGTGGAATAATAATTTGATAAAGCAAAATTTCCTTCAAAAGGATCGAAAAGAGACGCGTCAATCGTTATTTTCTTTATAAAATATGAAATTCCATCGACTCTATCGATATTAAATAATCAAAAAAAAAAAAAAAAAAAAAATTAATTCCACGTTTTTCAACAACATCTCGCGTGTACAAATTTATTTATCTCTCCATCTGTTTCTTTCGCTTTAACATTTTCAATTATCAGCTGGGATAAACGATAATAGGCCGTTCGTGTCTTAGAAAAGAACACGGTCGATGAAAACAATGGGACGCCTAACATTCTTATCCATGGCCCGTGGCCATCAGGGGCGGTAATTACTTTTATCCAAGCTCACCCTGCCCGAGATAACTTCCCGTTTCGCGGTCACTTTTACCGGACCATTAAATTCTCCACGCGTCCTCGACGAGGCGGGCATACGTCGGCCCACCATTTTGCATTCGATACGCGTAAAGTGTATTTACTCTCACGTTCCAGAGATCATTTTCAATTCCGATCAAGGCTAGGATATATAGAAATTGCCATTATTTTCATCGAGATCCATTTCAATAAATTTATACAATTATCTTGTTTCAATTTTGCGCGATCTTTCATGGAAATCTTTTTCTATACGGTTTGAATAAATTTTTTAATCGAAAATTATCGTTTCGAGAGAATTGTATATAGTCCTCGTTATATTCGAAAATTTTGGTTTTAACGAAAACGGTATTTTTTTCGATGGAAAATCTCTTTGAGAGAGTAAAATCAATCCTTTATTTCTTTATATTTTCAATACAATTTCGCAAAAAATATGCATACTTAAAATATTTTAAGTGTCTCAAGTAAATCTGTAATTTCAAAAAAATTCGACTATTTCTTATATATTTTTCCAATATTTAAGACTCTAAAAACGAATGAAAAATCATCGTGCCCAACTATTACAAGTATTTTCAGAAGATACAGTGGTTCGGATTACAAAATTACCCTTTCGTTCGAACGACGATAATTTTGAAACCCAAAGTCGCATCGTGCCGAATGAAAATGCATTTTAAAGAGCAATGTTCTACCATTCTAACGACCGCCAAAAAGTTATAAGTAGCTCCTACAAACTTCAAAGATACACCATTTAAAAGTTGCCCGAATTTTTAATGTAAAAAATTAAAAATGGTCCTTTCGTTTGAATGACTATAACTTTGGAAGCAATGGTCAGATTTCGACGAATGGACAAGCATCTTAAAGAGCAATGTTCTGCGCTTCCAACGACCACCAAAAAGTTATAGATATCCCTATAATAACTTTAAAGATACACCGCTTTGAAGTTGCCCGAATTTTTATTGTCAAAAATTAAAAATTGCCTTTTCGTTTGAACGACTATAATTTTGAAATGTGGATTTCGATAAATGAAAATGCATTTTAAACAGCAATGTTCTGCCATTCTAACGACTATCAAAGTTATAGGTAGCCCCTACAAACTTCAAAGATACACTACTTCAAAGTTGCCCGAATTTTTAATGTAAAAAATTAAAAATGGTCCTTTCGTTTGAACGATTATAACTTCGAAACCAGTGGACAGATTTCGACGAGTAAGAAAGCATTTTAAAGAGCATTGTTTTGCCTTTCAAACGACCACGAAAAAGTTATAAGTATCCTATCAAACTTCAAAGATACGCCTCTTCAAAGTTGTTTGAATTTTTATTATAAAAAATTAAAAATTGCCTCTTTGGTTAAACTTTTATAACTTTGGAAGCAGTGGTCAGATTTCGACCAAACATTTTAAAGAGTAATGTTCTATCATTCTAACGACCACAAAAAATTATGGATATTCCATGAAACATCAAAGATATATCACTTCAAAGTTGTTCAAATTTTTATTGTAAAAAACTAAAATTGCCTTTTCGTTTGAACAATGATCATTTTGAAATCTGAAGACGAATTTCGACGAATGACCAAACATTTTAAAGAGCAATATTCTGCGCTTCTAACGACCACTAAAAAATTATAGGAATCGATACTATTTTCAAAAATACAATGCTTCAAAGTTATCCAAATTTTTAATGTAAAAAACTAAAAATTGCCTTTTCATTTGAACGACTATAATTTTGAAACCAATGGACGGATTTCGACGAGTGAACAAGCATTTTAAAGAGCAATGTTCTGCGCTTCCAACGACCACCAAAAAATTATAAACATTTTTACTAACTTCGATAATACAGCGGTTCAAAATTATCCGAATTTTTAAAGTAAAAATTAAAAATTGCCTAATTTTGAAACCAGAAGTCGCATCGTGAGATACGCGTCTCTTTCAAACTGTCGCATTACAAGATATATCTACACGTAGAGGGATAGACACGAAAGAGTGGATTTACATTTTGGCAAGCGATTCTCCAAAGAGATTAATAGTTAATCCAAAGGAATTAATCTACCCTCTTTTGAACGCATCGTTGATCCTTCCCTCCCCATCCCTCGCGATAGCCTTCGAAAAGCTTCGAATCGATCGGACGAACGAATTTAGACAAGCCGCCCCAACAGTTCGTCGATAGAACGTGTCCGCGAATTCATTGTGGAGGGGCACGGTATCAAGTGAATCACCGATGAAAAGGGAAAAGCCAGGATAAATTTCATCGATTTCGCTACATTTTCCATAGAAATCTCGCCACGGGAATACATATGAGGACACTTTTCCCTTTTTCTCCTCCTCCTTAGTTTTTCGCGTTTCGATTTATGCACGCGACCTACGTTTCTCGCCTATCAATGCAAGCATCGATGGTGTATTCTCATCGTTCAAGCTTCTCTTCTTTTCTCCCCGTGAAAGTTTCTGTTCCCCGATTAATTTTCCTTAGCCAGAGCCACGGAGAACAACGAAGACTCGTTCAAAAAAATTTGGTTAAATACGACGTGTCGCATTGGATTCTAAAAAATAATATCTATAATTAGTCTATAAAATAAAATAAAAATAATATCTAAAATTAACCTAAAAAGCTAGATCTCTATCCTTTTTAAAAAGAAATGCGAAGCAAAAAAAGAAAAGAAATTCGGAAACGAAGTTACCTCAGACGAGATATTCATCTTCCCAATTTTCCCTCGCTTTTGACGAATCATTGGCTTCGAATATCTTATGCAAATCGCTTGGCACGCGTCTCATACACCGGTTATTCAACGTTCCAAAATCTAAATGGCTTGGCACGGAGGATACATTGGCGTAATAATTTCACGTCTCCAGTCAATTAACAACAACGAAGCTCGGTTAAAAAGCACGCACAAAATTTCCTTCGAAATTTTCCTTCTTCCTTACTCGATGATACACACCGTTCGTGTATAAAATTTTCGAGGACCTGGCTCGAATAACTCCCGAACCAATTCCCGTTTTCGTGGCCCGATTTTAAAAATTTCACGTGACCCAATATCGGATCGCGACCTATACAGACGTTGATCCAGATTAATTTCTAATTGCCAGGAATCCCATTTATTATTTTTATCACGACCACCAAATCGTCCATACTTGTGAAAGAATCATAACGAACCGTGCAACGCGAATTTCGTAATCGACGCACGGACCGCGAAGCTTTAATTGTAATAACACCGGTTAACGGTGCAATACAACCCGTGGAAAACGCTCGTACGCTTTTTCTCGAGAGATGCCGCCAGCCTCGATTCACCGATAAATCGTTTCAAATTGCGCGGTTTTAATAACATCGCGATTACGTTTACTTCCGCCCCGTGTCGCGTGCGCGTTCCGCAACTTTCGTTCTCGAGCGCGTGGCATCGAGTTTATCGCTTAGCAAGGTCGAAGCGGATTGCGTTAATCGCGGGAAAAAAGATAGGTGGTTCTTCAGTTAACTTGGGAAGAAAAAGAAAATGACACAAATCTCCAAGGGAAATTATGAATACGAGATATTAATATTTTTTCCGAGTAAGTCTTCTCTTCCCTTTGCGCAAGATATGAAGCATACTGAGTTAATTAACATTAATATTAAAATAGTTAAAATAGTTTTGTAAAAGGAGCTCGATGAATTATTACAAAATGAGTAGTGAATATTTGAATTAATTAACTCGATGAATTATTACAAAATGAGTAGTGAATATTTGAATTAATTAATATTAAAATAGTTAAAAATAACATTTGAAAACTTTGTAAAAGGATTATTATACTCGATGAATTATTACAAAATGAGTAGTGAATATTTGAGTTAATTAATATTAAAATAGTTAAAAATAACATTTGAAAACTTTGTAAAAGGATTATTATATTCGATGAATTATTACAAAATGAGTAATGAATATTTGAGTTAATTAACGTTAATATTAAAATAGTTAAAAATAACATTTGAAAACTTTGTAAAAAAAGCTTGATGAATTATTACAAAATGAATAGTGAATATTTGAATTGATTAACGTTAATATTAAAATAGTTAAAAATAACATTTGAAAACTTTGTAGAAGAGCTCGATGAATTATTACAAAATGAATAATGAATATTTGAGTTGATTAACGTTAATATTAAAATAGTTAAAAATAACATTTGAAAACTTTGTAAAAGGAGCTCGATGAATTATTATAAAACGAGTAGTGAATATTTGAGTTAATTGATATTAATATTAAAATAGTTAAAAATAACATTTGAAAACTTTGTAAAAGAATTATTGTACTCGATGAATTATTACAAAATGAGTAGTGAATATTTGAACCAAGTATAGACGCCATTTTATTACCTAACATCGTAAAGATAACAAGGGGGGAAAACTCGTGCGTAGTTTTTTGGAAATAAGCATATATATATATATATATATATATATAAATTTTTCGATCCATCGTGTTTTAAAAGAATCGTATCTCTGTCAAGTTACGCACAAAACATTGTTAATTTCTTTCTTCTAAATTGTTCGATCACAATACTGGTCGACCTTGCCCTTCTTCTGCGCGTTTTCCTCTCCAAGCTTGCAACTTGACGACGTTATAATACGCGTAATGTCCATTTAGACACGGTCACGTTATTGGAAGGTGGCACCAGAAAGGGCACCAGAAAGGGTGGGGGTAGAGCAAAGTAAATTCGTAATTACCAAAAGAGGAGGGCAGAGGAACGGCCCGAGAGTTTCCACCCAGTTGCCACTTTAGTTTCTTCCCTTTACAGAAGGGGTAAACCTGGGATGAATCTTGGATAATGCCGGATTAAAGGAAAAGGCACGATCTTTTTATTTATGGGTCAAGGGAAATGCGACTCGTGTTCGAAAAAGATAAATCGGTAAGGAATTGGGTTTTCTCTTTTCTTTGATATCGTTTGCTATTCCGATTCGTATTAACGATATTTCTTTCCTGAAAATCAATTAACATTGATATTAAAATAGTTAAAAATAACATTTGAAAACTTTGTAAAAGGATTATTATACTCGATGAATTATTACAAAATGAATAGCGAATATTTGAGTTAATTAATATTGATATTAAAATAGTTAAAAATAACATTTGAAAACTTTGTAAAAGGAGCTCGATGAATTATTACAAAATGAGTAGTGAATATTTGAACCAAGTATAGACGCCATTTTATTACCTAACATCGTAAAGATAACAAGGGGAAAACTCGTGCGTGGTTTTTTGGAAATAGATTCAATGTCTTTTGTCGTATTAAATTCTTCAGTTTGTTCGAGATAACAAAAGAATTCTCTTGAATTTCTCACATATGCATCTGCTGATTAAAAATCAACGATTCCATTAGTTATTAGTTAGAGGATAAAATATATCGTGGAGATGTGGCGAGTTTTCGTTCCTCGAGATACCACCCTTAGAAAATTCTAACAAAATTCTATCAAAACTTCGCCCCACCTATCGCAACTTTCATCAAAAAAGCGCGCGCATTCTTTTCCAGTCCTTGAACTTCTTCCATATAAGAAAAGACCAACCCCTTCCTCCTCCACTTTCATTTCCTTCCCACATGAAATTGCGAATCACAGGCGCAGCGTCATTGCGTGTCTCTCCTCCTCTCTTTCTGCAAAATGACATTCGGTTACCACGCGTGGCGAGGGCAAAAGAAATAGGAGGATAAAGCACTTTCCTCCGATTTACCAGAGATCGCGAGACAGCTTCCGTATCCGGCCAAGTCGGCCATATGCTTCCTCTCATATTTGGCACCCCTCAACCCTTTAAGTCGCTTCGAAACTTGAATTCAAACTTTCTTTCTCAAGATTATTTTAAAAGCAAAATTTTCATATATATATATATATACCGATGCATGGTAAGACTTTTGATTGTTTAAAGCTGCTGTGAAACTTGGAGGAGGAAAATATATATATTCCAAATTGTTTGAAAAGAATTGTAACAATGTACGATTTAACACGATTTGAAATCAAGAATAAAAAAAAAGCAAAGATAATTCATTTCGAGATATATCGAAAACTCGAATAAAAACTCGATGAATGCAACGTAATTGCTTCTCGTCATCGCCTTCCTCTCCGTCTTTTCCCGTCCCGGTAATAATAAATCATACGTCACGCGTGCCTCGCGAATTCGTCTCACGTTCGTATGCATCGGAGGTGGGAAGAGGGGAGGGGAGGGGGGGTATACTCGAGCAGAAAACATTGGAGCGGAGTGGTTGATCGGCCGAGCGTTACGCAAACGTAACACGCTCGAGCGACGATCCCCGGGACACGCTCGAGCGGATCATCGGCCCGAGTGATCATTGTTTTCTCAGCCGTGGCGGGCCAGAACCGATTTCACGAGAGTCGTCTCCTTCATCTTAGGCAGTTGAGAATTGTTCGAGAGATTGGAGAGGGGAAGGGGAGATTTGAGATACTTTATTATACCTTAAATCATTTCGGATAATTCTCGTCCCGGTGAGATGAAATTCTCTCAATATAAATATAATTCATTAATTATAATAATATTAATAATAATATTAAAATTATATCAAAATTATAATATTAATAATAATATTAAAATTAGTAATAATATTAAATAATAATATTAAATAATAATATAATAATGATAAAATATAAAAATAATATAATAATATTTATTTGGAGAGAATTCAACTGCCGAAGATGAAGGAGACGACTCTCGTGAAATCGGTTCTGGCCCGCCACGTTCGAATGGAAAATTTTTTTTTTTTAGAAATTTAGGATCGTAAAATCTCTGCAACTATTTCCCTCGCGCAATATATGTAAGCGATACTTACGTCCAACTTCTTGCTCAAACTCGTAAAAGAGTATACCGCAATACTGGCAATCTTAACGAAACGATTTATGATCCAGACACTTTCCTTGCAACATTCAACCCGATCGATTCACTTGGATTCGTTTGTTATTCAGCTATGAAACATCGCATGGAAAAGCGTATTAATCTATTCGATCGGAGGATTTGCCGAAATTTTGTAATTTTGCTCGATCGTCGGTTTGGCAATTGCGT
The DNA here is from genome assembly GCF_014066325.1 of Apis laboriosa. Taxonomy (NCBI): domain Eukaryota; kingdom Metazoa; phylum Arthropoda; class Insecta; order Hymenoptera; family Apidae; genus Apis; species Apis laboriosa. The sequence goes on from NW_025223140.1 coordinate 2,391,959, forward strand.
TTAATTGCTATTATGGATTTCGAAATATCTTGTTAAATCTACGAGTTAATTATAGTTTCGAAACATTATAAATAGAAAATACAATCTCTAATCACCGTTCACGAGGCACGGGTTTAAAGTGTTCGATCGGAGGGTGATCTGTCGTGGGATGATCGTCGACCGAGAAATCGAGGTGTATTCGTAGTTTGACCGAATGACACGGAATCGTATCAATGTGATCGGGGAATGGTGGCGAGAATTCGAAGTAAGTAGGTCCTGGGATCTGCTCGTTCATGAAAACTGTTCCCCTTTTCTTTCTACGGGCTTTTTATCGCGTGGAATGCCGGCAAATATGGGTAGAACGTCGGAATCCTTGTTATTGAAGTCTTGTTTCGAGACGTAAAAAGACCGAATTGTCGTCGGATTGCACGATGTATGCATGACAATTGTTTCTTTGCAAGAAGGGGAACAGGGTATAAAAAAAAAAAGAAAAAGTCGAAAAGATTAATTCAGGATTTTTTTCTACCTCTTCTTCTCAAAATACAAGTTTTTTTTTTTTTTTGGAAAGTTATTATTAATAAATATCTCGAGGAAGGTATTTTCCTCTATTCGAGCCTATAAAGCTTTAAAGGAATTTTTATTTTATTATTATCGTTGTTAATGATTTGAGAGAATTATTACACGGATGAAATTTTACGGAACATATATAATGTAAGGAAAATAATGGAATGCGACATTAATGCAATGCTAAATATATTTTAACGCTTGTGCCATCGAAAGAAATATGACAGATAACCGGTATGAAGTTGTATAAAATTGAAGGACTCGAAGCACAAATGGGTCAAGTCCAAAATTTAATGCCGGCAAACGACACACTCCGCGAGGAATTAAGTCCGTAGACAACATTATGCACAAGGTGATTTCTGAAACTGTGTCGCATCCTAAATTAAGGGCGTATCCAACAATTTATATCAATCGATCTTTTTTAATATCAACCTGCTCGATTCGTTCATTCTTAAAAATCATATGTATTCGAGTAAAATTTTAATGATCCAATTATTAGAAATAATTTAAAAGCATGGACTCGAACAAAGTCTTTAAGAAATTAAAATTTTATATATAAATAAATAACTTTCATCTACTTGTGATTATTAAATAATATCTTTGATATATTTAAAACATGTCAGTATTTTTTTATGTACTTTCACATCCTAATTAATGAATCAACTGTCAAATTCTAATGATCCAATCAAAAGAAATAATCTAAACAGCATGGATTCGAACAAAATCTTTAAGAAATTAAAATTTTACAAAAAAATTATTTATAAATAAATAATTTTCACCTATTTGATTATTAAATAATATCCTTGATATATTTAAAATTTTTAGAAAAATGTCAAATATTTTATCGTATATATTTTTTACGTACTTTCATACCCTAATTAATGAATTATCAACTGTCAAATTCTAATAATCCATTTGTTAGAAATAATTTAAATAACATGGATTCAAGCAAAGTCTTTAAGAAATTAAAATTTTACAAAAAAATTATTTATAAATAAATAATTTTCACCTATTTGATTATTAAATAATATCCTTGATATATTTAAAATTTTTAGAAAAATGTCAAATATTTTATCGTATATATTTTTTTGGTACTTTCATACCCTAATTAATGAATTATCAACTGTCAAATTCTAATAATCCAATTGTTAGAAATAATTTAAATAACATGGATTCGAGCAAAGTCTTTAAGAAATTAAAATTTTACACTTTCACTTATTTATGATTATTAAATAATAAAATAATAAATATCTTTGATATATTAAAAATAAAGAATGATAAAAACATTAAATGATTGATATTACATCACCATTTATCAACTGTTGTAAGTGTACTGTGTTAAGTACGTTGAAACGTACTTAAAATATTTCGTAATTGAGAATTGCACGCAAAGAGATTCCTAACCTTAATTCAACCAATACTGAAAAATGTATGAGAAAACAATAACAAATATTAATGCTACAAAAAAAATTTAAAATTCAAATAAAAAGCACAAGAAAACTCCAAGAAAGCTCCAATTCTTGCACACAAGAAGACTTCTAACTCTTAACTCAACCAATATTGAATGTTGAAATATAAAAAAAAATTGATACTTAAATATTAAAAAAAATAATTTAAAATTTAAATCAAAATACTGCAAAAAAAGTTTCCAAAACTTAAACACAAGGAACGTCCTAATCTTAACTCAACCAATACTGAAAAATATATGAGAAACTAATAATAAATGTTCAAATATAAAAAATATTGTAAATATTAAAAAAATAACTTAAAATTTAAGAAAGGACTCCTTGAAATCGAAATACTGCAAAAAAAAATCTCTATCAACTGTTAATATCAAAATATTTGTTTCTGAATTGTTAAAAAGAAACCAGTTAGTTTTTATCCATATCCATTCATCTTCGTTATATTATTTTCATTACAAGTGTTCTCATAAGTGTTCTCGCGTGTATATATATTTTAAGCAATATCTTAAACAATTTCATTCAACGATCGAACGCAGCGAGCGTTGCATCCAGGATACGATCCACACGAGTCGAACGAAACGTCCTGGCAAAAATTCCGAAATGTTTCCGTTTCGTGACGCAAGCGCAGGATAAAGATAGAGTTTTTGCTTAACCCTGTGTGCAGCAATATCTCGCGATTCGTCGATATTAAAACTACGCTTAAAATTACGCTTTGAAACGATCGCAAGAAATAATTAACACGACTCGCTTTATTCGTTATATTATTTGCGCTGTTAGCGGAATTGAATATTCGATTCCGTCCCGAATTGTTGACTTAATTAATTTAACCAAGTATCATTGGTAAACTTTTCGAAATTGAATATTGTAAAAAAGGCAACGATAAATATTTCGCAATTTTGATTTTTGATTTTCGATCGTCAATTTGATTGACTAAATGAAATACTTTTTATCGATCTTTTTGGTAGATTAATTACTCGTTCGATTCTTGTTTGATACATTGTTTCAGGATAAAGAGGAGCAAGTTTTCCTACAAGAAAAGAATATATCTTTCAAAATTAAGTGATAATGATGGTAAATTGATTGCAATTATTAGATATTCTCACTCGTTAAATTAATAAAAAATAAATGATCTTTCGCACAGTACACGATTATTAAAGAATAACCGTGCACAGATATGATTGAAAGGTAATCAGGATATGGGAAAATTCGAAGAAAAATTATATTAGATTTGCATATAATTAGCAATTGATTAATTTTACCATAACAAGTGTTATCCAATTCTCATCTTATTTATTTTTTAACAACAGATAGATTATAAGTGAACTTTGAACGACCGAGATGATCTCTTTCGATAAATATAATATTTCTTTACATTTATTTTCACTTGCGATCACTCTTTCTCTTTCGTTCACTGTGCCTTTCCTATTAATCGAGAAAATATAAAGGAAATTCTAACCTCTGAAATCTCGAAACACATCGAGATTCAATTGCAATATTATTCTGTTAATTCAAAGTTCCTGATTGTTAAATATTTACAAAGATACAGAAGAAACTTCAAAATCAAATTATATCGAGATTAAATTGCAATATCTCCAATCCACAATTTATGGTTCTAATTATTACATACTTATCCTCTTTTATACAATTATATATATATATGTGAAAAAGATCTTACACAATTCAATTTATAGATTAAACATAAATCTATCTGTTGACTCTATTATTTCATTTACCAATCTTCATTTGCCAATTGTAAAAGTGTATTCCATCCATCTCTATAAATTCTCTCGTTTCTATTAGTCCTCGCGTTGCACAGTGCACGACATTTAGCAGCGACCCAACTACTACCATTTTATGTATAGCGTTACGTGTGCCACCCGTTTAACACCACGACCAATTTCCATGGGTGAAGAAAATTCACCGGCTTTCGCGTGGAATTTAGCGTCTGCTAAAACCGTTCTTAACGCACCGCAGAATTGATTACGCGTTGATTAATTCGCAGACTAGTTCCGCCAGTTATTCCACCTCGACTCTTCAACGATCGAATTTGATTACGCAATTAGCGAGAAAAACCTTTCGAACGGAATATTCTTGTCGAATGGCACACGATACAGGAAAATGGCAAATTTTCAAGCGAGTTGATATTTTTTATTAAAATTGTAGCGCAATTTTCTTTTTTGTCGCAAATAAAAAAAATTGGCCTTTGAATTTTGCTGACATTTGAATATTTTAAGAATATTATTACCATTAACTATTTTTGATTGGACATAATCCTGAGAATATTCATACAATTTGTTTGAATCTACGAAAATATCTTAAAAATATTTCTCGAAAATATTTATTAGTATTAGTATTAATATTTTAAGAATAATATAATTATCATTAACCATTTTTGAAATATAATCACATTTGAAATATAATTTTGAATATAATCGAATGATGCTGAGAATTTTCTTACAATTTGTTTGAATCGATGAAAATGTTCTAAAAATATTTTTCCAAAATATTTATTAGTATTAGTATTTTAAAAGTATAATTATTATTAACCATTTTTGACTGAATATAATCGAATGATGCTGAGAATTTTCTTACAATTTGTTTGAATCGATGAAAATGTCCTAAAAATGTTTCTCCAAAGTATTTATTAATATTAGTATTTTAAAAATATAATTATTTTATATTTTTATATTTTATATTATATTTTAAAAATATAATTATTAACCATTTTTGACTGAATATAATCGAATATATGCTGAGAATTTTTATACAATTTGTTTGAATCGAAAATGTCATAAAAATGTTTCACCAAAGTATTTATTAATATTAGTATTTTAAGAATATAATTATTATTAACCATTTTTGACTGGATATAATCGAATGATGCTTTATAATTATATATATATAATATATAATTAATATATAATTAATATATAATTAATATAATTAATAAATAATATATAATTACAATAATGCTGAGAATTTTCTTTCTCTGAGAATTTATTTAATTCGATGAAAATGTCCTAAAAATGTTTTTCCAAAGTATTTATTAGTATTAATATTTTAAGAATATAATTATTATTAACCATTTCTAACTGGACATAAATTCCTGAGAATTTTTATACAATTTGTTTGAATCTATGAAAATCTTAAAAATAATTCTTCAAAGTTATCTATTTCCTACATCAATTTATATGATTCTTGTTCTTTCCAGATCGATGATCGATAAAGGAGACCGATTGCGAATTATCAGTCACGATAGAATCAATCTGAATTGCATCCAGGGAAAAAGGGCAAAGTCGAAAACGATCCACGAAGAGGAAACACGAATGTGAATTTTCCCTTTTATGTAAGGATAATGCAAGTCGTTGCATAATTTTCGTCGCACGCGACGGATTTTGCGGGCTCTGAAATTGAGAACAGATGACCGTTTCATACGAGGTATGGGACAGTATGATTAATGAGAAATATGCTTCTGTTATAATGTAAGTGACATTTGTGAATAATGATGAGAAACTCGTACGATTTGATCTTTTTATAATAAGACGTGTGTATATATTCAAGTTATTTTATGATTATTAATCGCTAATGTCGCATAATTTTTATATAAGCTTCATGTACTATAACTGTAAGAGTGTGAATACACTCTTAACGTTATAATTTATCCATTATTATTATATCATATCGTATATTAACTTTGTTCAGTTACTTCCAATTATAAAAAATAAATGGAAAATTTATATAACAAAATAAATAAAAAATATTTTCAATTATCTTCATTATTACAGCTCTATACATTTCAACAGGAAGAAAGAAATAAACCATAAAATTTCGAATATTAATTTATTTGATAGAGTAATAATAGATTACTTCTTCCAATTACTTCTATTTATAACCGAACAATTAAAACCTTCTAATTTCTTCCATCTTTTTAAATAAATAATATCGAAGAAACAAATAAAAATAAAAACGTTGTAATTTATCCATTATTATTATATCATATCGTATATTAAGTTTATTCAGTTACTTCCAATTATAAAAAAATAAATGGAAAATTTATATAACAAAATAAAATAAAAATATTTTCAATAGGAAGAAAGAAATAAGTGAAATTTCGAATATTAATTTATTATATAGAGTAACAATAGATTACTTCTTCCAATTACTTCTATTTATAATCAAACGATCAAAAACTTTTAATTTCTTCCATTTTTCTAAATAAATAATATCGAAGAAACAAATAAAAATAAAAACGTTATAATTTACCCATTATTATTATATCATATCGTATATTAAGTTTGTTCAGTTACTTCCAATTATAAAAAAATAAATGGAAAATTTATATAACAAATTAAAATAAAAATATTTTCAATAGGAAGAAAGAAATAAGTGAAATTTCTATTTATAATCAAACGATCAAAAACTTTTAATTTCTTCCATCTTTCTAAATAAATAATATCGAAAAAACAAATAAAAATAATAAAAGTGTAATGGATGTTGAGGAAATTCACGAATCTACTCTCCTCCTAGCACGGTAGATAAACCGATTGCGAATGAAAAGTTACGCGCGATTTTCGTAATAGCCCATAGCCGATCCACGAATGGATAATCGCCTCGAGAATTCCGGTGTTTCTCGCGGATACGAATTATAATCGTACGTACGAGTAATGCAACGTCTCGCGTTCGAAGCACAACGATGGTCAACGATGATCAATACCGTTTAATCCACTCGAGTCGCGCGAGTTCATTATGAAAGGAGACAGATATTTTAAAGCGCGGGCATAGAGCAATTAATTACACGAGACGTACGCGTACGAATACGGGATAATTTATACGAGCAATGATCACGAGTAACGTTGTCGTAGCGGACGTTGGATTAATACTGATTACGAGAGATGGAAATACAATGTTCTCTCTCTCTCTCTATTTCACTCTCTCTGTCTCTCTCTTTCTCTCTCTCTTGGTCGTGAGCCAACGAGGATGAGGGAAATGTGATTGATGAAGTGGTTTTTGAAAATATGTATGTGATGTTGTATCAAGATCAATGCTGAAAGATTTCTATAAATTTATTTTTATTTGATTTCTGCGAAGAATTCTTCTTTCGATCGAATTTTCATGAAATAATTAATGTAATTTTTCTAATATTAATTAATTAGGGAAGAAATTTGAGAGGTTTGAACTTAATTTCTCGCAAATATAAATATCTTTCAAATGTATTATTTCGATGGTTTATTAATTAATCATCGCTTCCTACAAGTTTAACGTGGAAGAAGAAATATTCGAGCTTCGTGTTTGAAATGCAGGTATATGATAAATTAAAGTTAGAAGCGAATATGTCAAAGTTCGAAGTGTCGACATTTACCACGAGTAGTTTTGATAACTTGCACGATTAGCAATCTCATCGAATACCATGTAAGCAAAATTAATACTTGGTGTTGATAATTTTTCGCAATTCTATTTCAGATCGCACCGTTTCCTTTAAAAGGATCGCATCAGTTACATCCTGCCCCGTTGAAAACGTACTTAAAATATTTCGTAACTGAGAATTGCACGCAAGGAGATTCCTAATCCTTAACTCAATACTGAAAAATGTATGAGAAAACAATAACAAATATTAGAAAAGAAGAAAACTCCAAGAAAGCTCCAATCTTGCACACAAGAAGATTTCTAACTCTTAACTCAATCAATATTGAATATTCAAATATAAAAAAAAATTGATACTTAAATATTAAAACAAATAATTTAAAATTTAAATCAAAATACTACAAAAAAAAGTCTCCAAAACTTGCACACAAGGAACGTCCTAATCTCAACTCAACCAATACTAAAAAATATATGAGAAACCAATAATAAATGTTCAAATATAAAAAATATTATAAATACTTAAAAAATAACTTAAAATTTAAGAAAGGACTCTTTGAAATTAAAATACTGCAAAAAAAATCTCTAAATCTTGCACACAAGGAGAGCCCTAATCTTAACTCAACCAATACTAAAAAATGAGAAAAGAATGATAAATATTAATGCTAGAAAATAATTTAAAATTCAAATAAAAAGCATAAGAAAGTTTTAAATCTTGCATACAAGAAGATTCCTAACTCTTACTTCAACCAATATTGAAAAATGTAAGAATAAGAAACCAATAATAAATGTTCAAAAATAAAAAAAGAAATTGATACTTAAATATTAAAACAAATAATTTAGAATTTAAATTAAAATACTACAAAAAAAGTCTTCAAAGTCTTCACACAAGGAATGCCTTAATCTTAACTCAACTAATACTGAGAAATACATGAGAAATCAATAATAAATGTTCAAATATAAAAAAAAATTGATACTTAAATATTAAAACAAATAATTTAGAATTTAAATCAAAATACTGCAAAAAAAGTCTACAAATTTTGCACACAAGGAGAGCCCTAAACTTAACTCTGTTGTGTCTACTATTGTAAATATTAAAAAAATAACTTAAAATTTAAATAAGAAAAGACTCCTTGAAATTAAAATACTGCAAAAAGTCTCCAAATCTTGCATACAAGGAAAACCCTAATCTACTAACTCAACCAATACTGAAAAATATATGAGAAACTAATAATAAATGTTCAAATATAAAAAATATTGTAAATACTAAAAAAATAACTTAAAACTTAAATAAGAAAGGACTCTTTGAAATTAAAATACTGCAAAAAAAGTCTCCAAATCTTGCAAACAAGGAGAGCTCCTAATCTTAACTCAACCAATACTGAAAAATACATGAGAAAGTAATAATAAATGTTCAAATATAAAAAATATTGTAAATACTAAAAAAATAACTTAAAACTTAAATAAGAAAGACTCTTTGAAATTAAAATACTGCAAAAAATGTCTCCAAATCTTGCAAACAAGGAGAGCCCTAATCTTAACTCAATTAATCCTGAAAAATACATGAGAAATCAATAATGAACGCTCGAATATAAAATATATCGATACATAAATACTAGAAAAAATAATTTAAAATTCAAATAAAAAAGCGCAAGAAAGCAATCTTTGGCAGCAAAAAAAAAGTCTCCAAATCTTCAAGAAAACACTTTCGCACCTAATTCACCTAAACAATGACAATACGACAGTTCGAAAAACCATCACCACAAAAATCTCCGTCAAACTCCACCGAACAATCTACCACGATCCTAAGAAATCAATTCGTCCATTTTCTCTCGAAACCATGATCTTTTGACAATGTGGTATTCGAAACGCCCATATTTTCCTTTCCACACGAAAATGAGACGTCGGGATCGGCAGCACGATTTGAAATTCAACCGGCGCCTACACGCTCGATCGCACGCGGAATAAATATACCCCGTTCCCTTATCCCCCGTCGCGATCCACGGTTCACAGGGCATCGGTAGCCTGGTAACCCGCTTTTTCTTCGCTCGATCTTCGCCGTCCTATCTCAACTCGGGGAGAATTCTCGACAACGAGATTCGAAATAAAAAGGGTCTCGTACAGTAGTACACGTACCAGACAGGAAGCGTCCTCTGGCGGGATCGCGTTGGTCACATGGTCGCAATGGCTTCCACTCGGATCTCGCGGTGTCAAGGTCGGATCACGCGCGATCCACGGGTTGAACGCACTCGATCCCTCTTCTCTGCCGAGCTACCTACCGAGTCGACGGCCAGCCGTGCACTGGACCGGGTGTATTTACCTGTGCTCACCTGGCCGCAGTGAATCCGCACCGGGCAGATGATGAGACGACCTATTCCTTCCGGGTTCCTCGCCATCGACGAGGACGTGCTTCGATTCCCTTGACGCTACGATTCTTTTTTTTTTTTTCAGGAAAATTTCTCGACACGATTTTGCGTGGATTTAACTTGAATTTAATTTCAGAAATTTGTTCGTTCTTGCCAAATAATTCTCGCGTTTCGTATATGTTTAATAATTTTATAGATAAAGATAATTTGGTTCGTTTATACGTGATTTAATTCTAAAAATATTGTATTGGTAATTATAATGTGAATAAAGAAAGTGTTGTTGAAACTCGAAACAAAATTTTGAAGGTTAAAAGTTTTTTTTTTTTTTCTAGCAAAATAATCATGGTTATTTTAATTTCTTCGTTCCACTCTACAAATTATCTATAATTTCTCATATTTGTGTTTTATCATAAATAGATATAAAGTATCCACTTTTCTATCATATTCATTTCCACCAAAGATAGAAGCAACGTAAGAGAAATTCAATAACATCGTTTCCCCGTTTCGAAGACGATCCCGCTTTCTGTTATTTCCGGTTCATCGAGGCTCTAACGCGCCACTGAACATACTTTGACTTCGAAAACCTTGTCCATTAACTATTAACACGATTATTTATATTCATTTTCATCCTAGAGAAAATCTACTTTTCCCTCGACAACATTCGTGGTTCCAATTAAACGAACCGAATCGTTTCCTGAATACCGATTAAGAGCCATAACAGATACATTTTGTTTAAATATCGCGATCAACGACGCTTTAATGACCAAGAACCGAAGGATAATGGATTAATCGAGGAAACTGGATCGTAGATAAATAATCATTCCAACCGTCTCTGTGAACGCTTTGGAAAGTGTTTGGAAGTGTTTCTTTGGAAGCTGAACGCGGTGTGCACTGACGTTGAATATTAAATTCTTGAATTTTAATTATAAGTTTAAATTTGAAAACGACGTAACATAAATTCGATTCGAATTAAAAATTGTACAGATGATGGATGGACATAAAATTGATTTTTCGATCGAAAAGAAAATTTGAATGAAAATAAAAATCACGATTATTGTAAATCAATGGAAAAATGGATTTTTTCCAAGATATTTTCGAAAATAATATTTCGCGTACAACAGCCTATCATTTTTGTCTCCTAAAAGTACGAGAAAAATAATTTTCGATAAGCATTGATATGTGTTCAAAAAATAACATGATTGATGATAAATGAACGAATAACTTTTCTGTCAAAAGTAATTTAAGTGGCTAAATAAAAATAAAATTTATTATGTTGGGTACCATATTTTTTAAATCGAAAGAACGAAATATCAGAGAAATATATCGATTACAAATTATAAAAAAAAATTATGAAATATTGTATAAAATATAGAAACCGATTTTATATTGCAATGTAATTACATAATACTGAATATTTCTTGGAAAAAATTTTTCTAAAATAAATAAATGACAAATAAGTAAAGTATAAAAACTAAAATTTGTAATAATGTATAATGTAATGTATTCTTAAAATAATTGCCCGTACATTTAACATTTTACCGATCAATCTAACCGGATATGCTACAACTTGAAATATTGCAATTAAACGCAATGAAATTCGGAGATAACAACCTGTTTACTTTCTAATATTATAAAATCTGTTGCCTAATCGTTTAACGCACACCCCTTATTATATTTTTTCATCTAATAATCAAAGAATAACCGAAATTACTTCTTCGTTATAACATTTTTCAAATCATAATTCCATATCTTATAAATAAATAAAAATGAATGAATTTATAAGTAAAAGGATATATTTAATTGTGATGTAAAAAAAATATGAAAAGTTAACAACTCTAAAACGAAAATTTATTAGCGTTATTTCATTAAAAAAATTTTAAAAGATATAAAAAATAAATTTAAAGATGAGGAGAATAATTGAAAACTTTACGATTATATTTTCGTCATAAAAATGAAAAAAAATAAAAAATAAAGATGGTAAAATTTTTAGCAATGTTTTTATTTTTAATCAAACGATAAAATTTGGGCCACCTACTTCTTCCATTTCGAATTTATTCCAGAATATTGTGATTTATTGGAGACGCAAACGAGACGACGCGCATCGAATGGATTAACATTTCGGATCTTATAGTCCATTCTATCCGGTCTCAGCCTATACGTGGCATAACAATGCGAGTTTTGCGTGGAAACGAGGTTAAAGAAAGGGGGAATGCAAATCGAATACCAAAGGGAACATTGCCGTGTGCAATCTTCCACCACGTTTAATTAGAAATATGTATTCTACTAGTAGCGGCTAGACTGCGGATATTTATATGAATTTAAATCATTAATGAACATAAGCACAGAATTAGAAATAAACAGTCAACTCTTTCTGTTTAATATATAAAATACACGTGTTTCAAAAATGTGAGAAACTGGAAGATTTAATTTCAACATAACATTATCCTTTGCAAAAACTTTCATTAAAACTTCGTTAACGAAATATTAACAAAAAACACTGTTCTTGCAAAGAAAAACGTTGCTTGAAATTACTTCAGAAATCTTCTAAATCACCTCTTAATCAGTCTTTTCATATTTTTGGATAATCTGTATAAGAAAACTGCAAAATTTAAAAATCGAATTTATATATGTAAAATAATATACATATTTTCTGTGACTGAATATATATATATATATATTTATAACATATAAAAATTGGATCGAATAGATTTTGTCGAAATTTTTAATAAATAAATTAGATAATGAGATAAAATTTGAAATTCTTTCTTGATAAAAACTTTGCAAAGTACATAAGGATCACGTATAATAAGAGAAGAACAAAGATAGGATAAGGATTATGGAATGAACGCCATCTCTAGATTGCAGATAAAAGAATTTAAATATTTAGGCAGAACAAATAGTAGAAGGATACAGTAGAGAATAAGAATGAACTACCAACGCCATCTTTAAATCTATATATGTATTCTTTGAAAGAGTGAACATAAACTGATAAACGAGAAGTACAATAAATGTAAATAGATCGGTATTTCAGAACATGAGGTTTTTGTGTCACATGTTCTGAAATACCGACTTTAGATCATTTATTATATTACCTAATAAGTTATAATCTAAGTACATACACAAAATTAAATAACTTCAAAAATATGAGGCAAATTTATACTTCATAATTTTAAAGATTAAAACGAGAATGTTATTCATCATTTCACTAAATTTTTTATCTATGAAAATATAATCGAGCTCACAGCCAATTGAATCACATTCCTTACAAAATATATAATTATATTATTGGTATACATAATAATATAATTATATATTGCATATTCCATCTTGCACTGGATGAAGATTGCTTAACTAGTAACCTATCTATTAGCTTCCTAACCAAGACCTTCATCTTTTTTCAATATAAAAATTAATTTAATCAAATAAATTCTTTTTTCAGTGTACATTTGCAAAATGTTCAAACCACCATTGATCATGCACTTATGCAAAACAATTAATAAAAGAAATTATTAAAAAAACTGATGCAAAATTAATTTCTATCAATATTTTACATATTCAATATTAAGAAATATAACTATAAATAACTATATAAAAGCATGAAAAATAAGAATAAATAAACAACAAAACAAATCATACTCATTTTTTACTTACTTATACTACATTATTCTATATAATTAATTAGCGCATACTAACACACAATTAATTAATTACACATTATCACACAATTAATTATCCATGCATTGAATTATATACACATTTTGTTCCATCAATGTTAAATATCATCCGTGTAGCTTAAAGTTATGTTGTATAATTTTTATTCCCAGTCAAATACCCTGAAAAATTCTTAAATTTAATATCGCTTCAGAAAACTTAATATGTGCATATAAAAAGTTCTACAATTTCTTCAAACATAATACCTACCAAAAATCTAAATATAATAAAATTACACATTTTCTTCATTGTGTTTCGTTGAAAGCTGAATAAGTTCCTGAAATAAACTATACAAACGAATTAAAAAAATTCAATATAATAGATAAATAAATAATAATTCATTTTTTCACAATTCTTACTTATCTCGATCCAATAAGTAAACTCAATTCTTAAAATAATATAGATCTGAAAAAAAACATTCTAATCTGGAAAAAAAGTTATTATTATAAATATATTGTTAAGTAATCCATAATTTTCTTTCAGAATTATAAGATCAGGATTATAACATTAAAAGATTTAAATTTTGAATTATAATTAGGATATTTTTATAATAATAATTTGAAAAGAAAAATTTGTATTGAAATATGAATTGATTTAAACATTTCATCATAAAAATAATTTCGTACAACATTATAACAATTAAAACAAATTCAACAGTGACAAAAGAATATTTTCTATAACAAATGCTTTGTCAATAAACAGGAGCTGAAAGAAAAGACAAAAAAGTAGTCTGAAAGACTACCAAAAACCCACTCAATACAAACAAATCCCGAACAAACCGTGAGTGGACTATTTTATTTCGCAACACTAATATAACAAATTTTCAAAAAAAAACGCGAAGAGTGCTTTACTGTATGAGCGATAATTAATATATGTAAAATAAAAAAAATAAATAAAAAAAAAGGAAAAAATAGACAATTCGCGAAAACATCCCAATTAAATATTATAATTATTATTTGCGTGATATTATGAATCTATGCACTCATTTAATTTGCATTATTTTAATATACGCAACACTATAAGCGAAAGATTATAACCATATTAATGGCTGCAGTCATATAACCACCAACTCTTTCAGTTGCAATAGGTGATTCACAAACAGAAACATATTTCCACAATCCAAGTGGAAGAAATGTGGGCAATTTTTATATGCCATACTACTTTAAAAAACGCGATTGTCTATCAACGTAAAATTAACTCTTAAATTTAAATTTAAAATAAAATTTATTATTATTCTATAAATAAAAAATGATTCTCAAGATTTCAATATTATAAATTACAAGTTTACATGATAAATATAAAAATAAAAAAATAGATTACTTCAGAATGAAATTAATTAAAAGCAATCGCGATTTTCTTCTAACGCAACACTAAAGCAAATCCGATCATCATTTTATCGCAACGCTAATTCAAAACGCGAAATTTGTAAACGCAACACTAATCCAAAATCGCGAATTGCCCACGATAATTGGATCAATGATGGGCCAGCATGCAAATGGCCAGACAACACAACAACAATTACTACTGAAACTACTGAGCACAGTGACATAATAGTAACAATGACTTCCCATTCTTTGGACCCAAAAAAAGATCCAAAAAATGAGAAGCCATTCGTTGCAGCCCCTCTTCGCGACAGTTTGTCGGGGCCTCTTCGATCTTCCTCCTTCGGGCGCAATGCCCGCTGAAACTTAAAACTAGGCTCGAGATTTCCTAATCGCGTATAAAATTAAAAAAATAAAAAAAAGGACTACATCGCGAAATCTGAGTGCACATGGACGACCAACAAACACAGCGATCATTGTCCGTACATGTGCAGAATCTCGAGCTCGACGTTCGTTTCGAAATTTAATTCACGACCGCGATCGCGGAATTCGAAAAATCGAAAGCAAAGCGAGAAACGAGTGACCATTGATGACTAGTCTCAGCCTCACACTCGATCTTTCAAATTTGATTTCCTGAAACAGGTTGTCACGCGAAAACGCGCCTACCCGACTAGAGACTGTGACAACCTGCCCGGCCCTACCTACTTAGAAATATAACAGGCACACCAGAAATATACTACCTATCCTACCTAGCCCTATATTTAAAAAATTGCAAAACAGGCATACCAACACATTCATTCCACGATTCTCACGCATAATACTCGGGCGCAAAAGCCTACACTAGGGAAAACGTCCCGGGACGCCTCCGACACCCGAGCTTGGCACGCTACTTTCACACTCTAACTTTACGTACCATTTTCCTGAAATCGACTGACGATGGCTAATGACCATTGCGTAAATAAATATACGTCGATTTTATATAATATGCTAATATAATGATTAAGAAAATGTCATTTCAAGAGAAATAATTTTGCTAAAAAACAAATGATATATAAATTCGTATAATAAAACTTTAGAATAAAAATTATAAAATTACTATTCATTACTGTTTCGCATCGTGTAAAAGCGAATGTAAAATTGTAAATAATAATTCAATTTATCAATAACTGAAACGATGCAATTCCACAGCCTAGTCACACATACACAACGTGGAAAATACATCGTGCACGATACATTAACTCATCGTCAATCGCAAAAAAATCTTTATTAGCTTATCAACTATGATCATCATATCCATCACCTTTCTTTCACTCAAGTAGCATCTGAGCACGTGAGTGAAGTCCTGGCAATGGATATGGAAAGGATTAAATCTGAAAATCCTGAGCTAAAAAGACTATTAATTACTATTTTTAACTAACGGATTGAATTTCTTAACTTAAAATTTATTTATGTACTTTATTAATTTTATTTTAAATAAATTTACTTTATAAATTTCAGAAACTATTAAATATTAATTTAATATTAAATATAGAAAGATGTCAACAGTGTGTGAATAATAAATTTATTTATTATTTGATTATAACAAATAATTGACTCTACATATCAAACAAAATAATCTCAGGTGATTTTTTCGTCAAAGCATATTTTCGAAAATATGAATGCTATTTTTAAAAGTTTCGCTCTGATTCAAAAATCTACCTGTCGCGAAATGTCTTCTTGCACATTCAATATTTTATATGCATAAAAAAAAGAAACAATGTTAAAGTTTTAAACATTATCATTGTATAATAATTGTAATTTTTATTTAAATAAAATCAGAAAACATCCGATTTCTTCATTAAAAAATACTTATTTTAATATTTTTTATGTATTTTCAAATGTTTATTTTTATTTATAAATATAATTAATAATATCGTAATAAAATTTTATCAATACGAATTCAATTATAATGTTATTTTATTAAAAACGCGTTGTGCAAGAAAACCTATCCTGATCTAATAAATAAAATATTAAAAAGAAAAATTTTACTATTCACGGGTACTATAAATACCCGTGGTCACTGTGCTCGTGCAAAATTCTACTTATACAACCAGTTACCCGTGTCGGTTCGGATCTTTCATCCTGCGACATGATTGAGTAACCAGAGGAACAAAAATGCATGCGACTCACCATTAGATGCGAAGAATCTGCGTTGCTTTCAGTTGTCGTAATCCATGGGAAGTCGTCATTTGAGAAATATCTATAATAAAACGTGGAAGATAATAATTACAATACATAATATTACAAATATGATAAAAAAGATTGAAATACTAATAAAATACAATAATAATAAAAATCTTTAAATAACTAGAAATTGAAATGACTCTATTTTTTAAAAGAAATAGAAAATTTTAAACAAGTATAAAAATTTAAATAAAAACAAAGATAATTACCTCATCACATGATGAATAATCGTCCTATTATCTTGAGAGAAGCACTGACTCTACCGAAAATGAATATTTTGAATAAAAATATAAAAATAAGTCACTATTAATATTCGTTAATATACTATATTGTGTTATCGGCAAACAAACACTGACTCTAATTTCGCGTGTAACTATTATATATATTATATTGTATAAATTAAATTCTTCTTTGAATTGTCACACTTTAAAAGATAAAAAATAGAAATATTACGAAGCAAACACTGACTCTATTAATCGCATTGCGCGCGATCACAATTTTCTGAAAGAAAAGTTTTAATAACAAAGGAAATTGGATAAAAAAGAATATAATACTTTACCTCTTTTTTTATCAAGCATTTGTTATAGAAAATATTATTACTTTTCTGAAATTGTTAACTAAAAAGAATAAAGAAATAATGAAATCCTTTAAAATAAAAAATATAATATATGCAAATAAAAATGCAATTTGTTTAATATGCTTTATATTTTTATATGAATATTCATAAATATTAATATCTTGATATGTTATGAATTACTTAACAAATCAACAATAAGAACAATCCATCCAAAAAAAGGAAAATAAAAATATATTTATTTCTAATAGAAAAACAAACATTACCATTTCTCCGTGAAAGAACTATTGATGAGGAATTATATCAAATAATTACTGTGGTATCCAGAAATACGTTTTCCCGCCTTAAGGTTTCTTAACAACTGCCTATGAATATATACAAAAAACAATCAAATTTTTATAAAATATATATAATAAATATTTATATAATGTAGGAAATAACAATGATTGCATTAAAACAAAGAAATAATCCAACTCAAAATCCTTTTTTATAAATACAATGTATGATTTATCGTAATTTTAATGACGAATTAATAAAAAAAAATTTAGTCCTCCAAAAAATTATCAATTGAAAATATCAATTTAGAACAATCATCGGTTGAAATGCGCATTAATTTGATAATAATGATATGTACATAAGGATAAAAAAGTAATTATTAAAGTGAATTTTATGTAAGAAATATATTACATACCTGTTGCGAAAAGAAGCGTCTAATTGTCACGACTTTCAACGACAAAATGGCGGATATAATTTCGATTATTGAAATTGGTAATGGCGGCAAAGGTGGGTGGGGGGGATGTTCGTTAGATGATCAAAAGAAACAGCATGTACGAACACGAATCTCCAATTTCCTAGTAAAGATTATCGTAAAAACTATACGTTACGCTAGCACTCCAAGCAAAACAAAAACATAACGCACACAAACTTATATAGGTGTAGATTTAGAAATGGAATATGCGACGAAACTATTCTAAATATGTCTATCTCTGTCACACTAGATACATTACCAGATTTCCATGCTCGTAACCAGATCGGCTATTACTTCTTAAATCACAATCGAGTATAATCTGCACAAATGAAAATCAAAATCGTAAAATAAATGTAGATTTAAGTAATATTGAATCAAAGCAATATTTGAAAAGAAATTCTGGTTCAAAGATTTGTGATATAAACAACCGGTAACTATCGTATAAACGAACGACGTAGAAACGATAAAAAAGTGCAAAAAACTATTTAATTTTGGAATATTGCTTTATACACGATTAAATAAATGTGTAATAAATAAACAGGCTATTGATATTTAACAAATCACACCACAATATCGATGAAACTTGTACAAAATTATGCACTTATACCGCTATTACACGTCCTGTGTCCACAAATTTCGATGGTAAACTGACGCCATGCGCATTAAGATGCGCAATGCTTTGTCTCGTTACTGCGCTGTTGCAATTTTCTGATTGGTTGAATCTTAAGATTTCTTATATTAAATCGTGCGAAAATTTAAATATTACATAATATAATTTTGTTGAAAATTCCTATGAAATTCGATAAATTGATAAAAATTGGTAAAGAATATAATAAAAATAAAGAATTAAAATTAATTTAATACAAAAATTAACCCAAAATAGAATTATTATAAAGCAATTTAAAATAAAAATTAATTAAATTTCGCTAAATAATGATATAAAAGAGGAAATCATGATAAAATATAACTAAAAATAAAAAATAATTAAACATAAAAGAGAAAATTTAAACGCATTTCATCTTAAAAAATTTCTTCTTCTATATTTGTATCATGTAAAAATGAAAAGGAAAAACTAAACTAAATAAATGAATAGATAAATAGATAAAATATATAAAATTTATCAAA
Organism: Apis laboriosa; assembly: GCF_014066325.1. Taxonomy (NCBI): domain Eukaryota; kingdom Metazoa; phylum Arthropoda; class Insecta; order Hymenoptera; family Apidae; genus Apis; species Apis laboriosa. Next base: position 2,411,392 of record NW_025223140.1, read on the forward strand.
TATATTAAATTAAAATAAGCAAATTTCTTTCGAAAATATAAATGAATAAAAAAGAAAAAATAATTTAATGAAATAAAAATTACTTATTTTGAAAAATTCATTTATAATATAGAACATAACATAACCAAGGAGAAAAAATATTAATAACAAAATAAATAAATATATATTTATGTTGAAATAATAATAATATAAATAATATATATATATATTTATATTGAAATAATTTGATGAAATAAAATTTATTACAATTAATTATTGTATTATATTCATTTCGAAAAAGAAACTTATTCTAAGTTCTATTTTTATTATTAAGAAATGAAATAAAGTATTATTACATTATTACCTAACTTGTTGGAAAATTAGCAGCTATAAATCGTCATGCTATGTACATGTTATTCAACATGTTTATTTTTTCAATATCCCACATTTATCCAACTATAAATTATATATATATAATTTTATTCAATATATTCATATTATATAATTTGTATAAGTAAAAATCAAAATCAAAAGTAAAATAAATATATATGATAAAATTATATTCGAAATTATAATTAAAATATTTTATATAAATATTTTATATAAATATATAAAATTATATTAAAGTAATGAACCAAAATCTGAGAAATTCAGTATAAGTAAAATTGACCTAACCAAATTAACCTCAACAATCAATCAGTTAATCCAAGAATGAAAGCACACAAAAATAAAAGTATTTTTTCTACCATAATAATTAATGCAATTTATAATTTTCACAATAAAATAGAAATAGAATTAAATAATTGTTAAAAATAAAATCACGTAGCTCGAATCGGCGAAACATTAGAATAATTTTCGGCAGAATGATGCCATACACACCACAAACATTAGAGGTTTTCTGATTGGCTAAAAACATAATTCCCTATTTATTTAATCGCGCGAAAATTGAAATATTGTAGAATACGCAATTATTACTTTCCTATGTCTGAAAATTCTACTAAAAGTTTGAATGAAAAATATAATAAGAATTAGTCATAAAAATTGATTAACAAAAAAATTAATCAAATTAAAGGGGATTAAAGCATAATAAAAGAATATCAGATAAAAATTAAATAAATATAAAAAAATTATAATATAAAAAAGAAAATTACAAAAATTAATTAAATTAGAAAGAATTAGAATATAAAAAGTGAATTAAAATATAGTTTAGTTTGACAAAACTAATTTCTAACTTTTCAAAGAAAATTATTAATGAAATATTTTAACGAAAATTACTAAATCTTTTAAAAAAAAACACTTTTTACATATTCTTTTTATAAGCAATAATTTTGAAAAGCAAAATTTTGGAAAATTTGATTGCAAAATGATGCCAATTATCAGGTTTTTACTAACAGAGAAGTGACTAGAGAAGAAATGCATTGAGATTTACCTAAAGTTAAATAATAAATCTAAAATATTAAAATTAATATTTAAAACGAAATAAAATAAATTAAAACTTGATTAATCAATCAAACTATTATATAAAAAACAAATAGAATTCTAAAGAAGAAAAAAAAAAGAAACGCAAAAAAAAAAATGAAGAAAAAAAAACAAACCCTTTCTAAATCGCCAAATAAATGATACTTGTTAGTCATAGTGAATTAAAAATTACGACAGCGGCTTAACAAGAATTATTTGTTCCAATGGCATAAAAAGGAACATAAGAACCTCCCACGAATATTTAATAAAATAGTACCTGCAGCTCAATTTAGACAACCAAAATATCCAAAAAGAATTTAATAATTTAAATTGAGCTACAGACACTGCGTAGTTCTTAGCTTGGTATCGTTTTTTAAAAAATAATCTTTGGAAAATTTTCAAAGATTAATCTAATACAAAAATCGATATCAATTACCAGGTCTCACCAACGAGGAGGTGACTACGCATCGAGACCCACCTAAAACTAAAAAAGAAATTAAAATTAACCATTAACTTAAACAAATTAGAAAAATATAAAATATATAAAATAAATTAATAACAAGAGTTAAATTATAAAGAAATATATAAAAATTAAATAAATCTGAAATGTAAGAGAAATATTAATTATGAATACATAAAATGAAATAATTATTTGAATTATTATACAACGAAATTTGACAATGATCTTTACAGCATTTTTTTTATATTTTTTACAACAATTTCCACGAACAAAAAATCCCACGATGTCCAACGATGAGACTAAATCTATCTTATTTAGACCTAATAATATTAAATCAAGAATTCATACACCCTATTGGCATCACTGATAAGTGGATTAAAAATCCACGTCTTACTTCAAACGAAAAGAAGTTATTGACATATTAAAAAAATAGTGTAAGAAAAAAAGAAAAAAATTAAGAAAATCAATTCTATTATAATCGATTTATAGGAATCATCAAACAAATCATGAGAATAAAGACATGAAAATAAAATTGAGAAAGAAATTAGAAAACGATTTCAATACCCATGAAAGAAATGAGATTTATTAATTTTTATTGATATCTGTAGTTCAGTTTATCTAAAAAATTGATCAAAATAATTAAACGGAATTATGGAAAGTTTATTGGACCACAGAAGGAGTTCTTGATTTGTTTTTCGAAGACTATTATTGATAAAATATATTCGATATTTTTAAATTTAGAATAATTCGAAAACTTTATAACGAGATAAAGTTTGTAATAAAGAATTTTGAAGAACGAAAAGTTTGGAAAACAACGAAGAGATCAAAGCGACGAAGATTATGCATCGAGACCTAAAATTAACAAATAAAAAACACATAAAAAATCTGAAACATAAAATAAAAATTAATTACATAAATTAATAGACATGCAATAAATTTTTACAAAAATCTTATAATATCTCATTTTTTATAAAAAATGCATAAATAAAAAAACACATAAAAGAAATATTATATAAAAATTAAACAAATCTGAAACATAAAATAAAGATTAATTAAATAAATTAATAGACATGCAATAAATTTTTACAAAAATTTTTACAGAAATCTTTTAAATCATTTTTCGCTTTGTACTATATATATATATATATATATATATATATATATATATATATATATATNATGAAACACTCGCATTAATTAAGAAATATATAATAAAATTAAAGATTAAGTCCATCGTCGTCCCACGTCGTCCATCGTTGTTCAATGTCGTCCCACGTTGTCCAACGATGATAGCTTAATACTAATTTAATCTATATCTTAATACTAAATCTACAATACATAACATTTCTATTAGTAACATCAAGAATATTCTCGTATAATTTAAAGCGAAAAAATTCAAAATGCTAATCATTTATACTAAACAAAACTTTAATAAAAAGAAAGAGAATTCAAAATGTTCAAAAAGCAACCAAACGCAGCCCAAGAAAATAACAAGCATTAGAAGAAAAACTTAGAACACATGATCGATGAAAAAGAAGAAGAAATTTAAAAAAATCAACCCTCTCTGTCGTCCTCATATCACGACTTACATCAGTGGACTTACGAAAATCGATGGACTGATGATACTCACCAGTCATGACCAATCGAGGGTTACGACAGAGGCCTAATAGCCTAACGTCTTATGTCTCAACAACACAGGAAGGAGCAAGAAATAAATCCCTGACCACCTGAGCCGAATTACAAAGACAGCGTTCGACCACAAGACCTAACTCTGATCGAGTACTCGAGAGTACCAATCGAATACCAGAGCGCGGACCCTTAACTGGCCATCGGAAGTAGAGCACCGGCCCAACGACTCCTACCACTGTTGCATGATATGAGATTGACTTGAAATAAGCGATGAAAGAAAAGAAGAAAATATAAAATAGCCAAAAGGATAAATTGAGGAAGAAAGTAAAAAACGATTCGAATAATTATAAGAATAAAAATTCGAGATAAAAAGTAATGAAAACGAAAAACGAGAATATAAAAGGGGAGTATGAGAATTAAGAATTTTTATTTTTCGCTTTAAATTAAGGAGTATATCTTGATGTGGGGAACGCATTTACAATAAACTTAATCTAATTTATATAATACATTAACTTATAATTAATATCTGCAGTTCAGTTTAATTAATTAATTAATTAAAAATTAAAATCAAAATAATTAAATTAATTATGCAAAGTTTAAACTGGACTGCAGATGTGCGTAGTTCTTGGCTTGGCATCGCTTTCCATATACTATCATTAGCATAAAAAATATATATTTTTATATATTTGATATAATTTAAATTTAATTGAAATATATTTGATATTTTTAAATTTAAAATATTTCGAAGATTTTTTAATAAAATAAATTTTGTGATATAGAATTTTGAAAAAGAGACTTTTGGAAAGCAATGCCAATTACCGGGTCTCACCGACGAGGAGGTGACTACGTATCGAGACCCACCTAAAGCTAAAAAAAATAAAAAAAAAACATTAAAATTAATGATTAATTCAAATAAATTAAATATAAAACATGACAAATAAAATATAAAAGATTAATTAATAACAATAAATAAATAAATTAAAAGAAATATAAAAGAAATATTAATTAATTATAAATACATTATAAATACATTATGAAATAACAATTATTTGAATTAATATACAATGGATCTTTACAACGATTTTTACATTACATAAGAGTTTTCTACATTCGTCGCTCGTAATTAATCCCACGTTGTCCAACGATGATAGCTTAAAACTAACTTAATCTATATCTTAACATATAAAATATAAAAGATTATCTTAAGTCTATAATTTATAATACATAACATTTTTATTAATATTATCCGGATCAAGAATACTCTCGTCTAACTTAAAGGGAAAAAAAGAAAAATTCAAAATGCTAATGATTATACTAAATAAAACTTCAATAAAAAAAGAGAGAATTCAAAATGTTCAAAAAGCAACCAAACGCAGCCCAAGAAAATAACAAGCATTAGAAGAAGAACTTAGAACATATGATTGATGAAAAAGAAGAAGAAATTAAAAAAATGAACTCTCTCTGTCGCCCTCATATCACGACTTACATCAGTGGACTTACGAGAATCGCTGGACGGATGATACTCACCAGTCGTGACCAATCGAGGGTTACGACAGAGGCTTAATAGCCGAACGTCTTATGTCTCAACAACACAGGAAGGAACAAGGAATAAATCCCTGACCACCTGAGCCGAATTACAAAGACAGCGTTCAACCACAAGACCTAACTCTGATCGAGTACTCGAGAGTACCAATCGAATACCAGAGCGCGGACCCTTAACTGGCCACCGAAAGTAGAGCACCAGCCCAGCGATTCCTGCAACTGTTGCGTGATTTGTGGTTGATAATGATTTGAAATAAACAAAAGAACAAAGCGGAACTATAAGGATAAATTGAGGAAGAAAATAAAAAAAAAAAAAATCGATCGAATAATCATAAAAATAGAAAATTGAGATGAACGTAATGAAAACGAAAAAGAGGGAATAAAAAATTAAGAATTTTGTATTTCGCTTTAAATTAGGAAATGTATTTTTGATACGGATACTTATAATAAACTTATCTAATTAATATTATCAATAATTTAATTATTGATACCTGCAATCCAGTCTATTTAATTAATAATTAAAAAATATTATGGAAATAATTAAAAAAATTATGGAAACTTTGGACTGGACTGCAGGTGTGCATAGTTCTTAGCTTGCCATTGCTTTTCGAAAAGTACTGATAAAATATATATTGTAATTCTAAATTTTTAAAAAATTTCAGGAACTTTTTAAATAGAACAAATTTTAAATAGAAAAAATTTTGAAAAACAATGCCAATTACCAGGTCTCACCGACGAGGAGGTGACTACGCATCGAGACCCATATAACAATAATGAAGAATGAACTTAAATAAATAAATAAATAAATATATAAATAAGTAAATATATGAATATATAAATCAAGAAACAAATGTTTAAATAAATAAGCAAATAACTAACTATATATAATATATTAATTAAACTATTATATTAATGGCAAATGTCGATAAAGAATAGAATAAATTATAAATTAATTTGATTAAAAAAATAAATTTAATTAAGCAAATTAAAAATTAAAAGTTAAAGTAAAAGTTTAAAGTAAAAATAAAATAAAAAAATTAAAAAATCAAAACTTAAAAATTAAAAGTCAAGTTGTAAAGTATAAATTTAAATAAAAACATAAAAATTAAATTAAAATAAAAATTAAAAGTTAAAGCAAATTAAAAATGAAAAGTTAAAGTAAAATAAAAGTAAATTAAAAAAATTAAAATTTAAAAATAAAAGTAAATTAAAAAAATAAATAAAATATAAATTAATAAATAATTCGATAAATAAATGTATAAATAAATATATAAATAAATAAATGTATGAATATATAAATCAAGAAACAAATGTTTAAATAAATAAGCAAATAACTAAATAACTATTATATTAATAGCAAATATCGATAAAGAATAGAATAAATTATAAATTAATTTGATTAAAAAAATAAATTTAATTAAGTAAATTAAAAATTAAAAGTTAAAGTAAAAGTTTAAAGTAAAAATAAAATAAAAAAATTAAAAAATCAAAACTTAAAAATTAAAAGTTGTAAAGCATAAATTTAAATAAAAAAATAAAAATTAAATTAAGATAAAAATTAAAAGTTAAAGTAAAAGTTTAAAGTAAAAATAAAATAAAAAAATTAAAAAATCAAAACTTAAAAATTAAAAGTCAAGTTGTAAAGCATAAATTTAAATAAAAATAAAAAATTAAATTAAAATAAAAATTAAAAGTTAAAGCAAATTAAAAATGAAAAATTAAAGTAAAAGTTTAAAGTAAAAATAAAATAAAAAAATTAAAAAGTCAAAACTTAAAAATTAAAAGTCAAGTTGTAAAATATAAATTTAAATAAAAAAATAAAAATTAAATTAAAATAAAAATTAAAAGTTAAAACAAATTAAAAATGAAAAATTAAAGTAAAAGTTTAAAATAAAAGTAAATTAAAAAAGTAAATAAAATATAAATTAATGAATAATTCGATAAATAAATGTATAGATAAATAAAGCAATAGGAATATATTAATTAAAAAACAAAATGAGTAAATAATATATAAAATATATTAAATATTAATTTAGAATAAATTTTATAAAAGTAAAAATTTAAAATAAAAATAATGATTAAAAAATTAAAATTTAAAAATTAAAGGTTAAATTATATTGTATTTAAAAATTTTTCGAGATATTATTTAAAATTTAGCTAAAGCGTAATAGTTTCGATCTATCTATCACGAAGGCTCGATAATAAATGACTTTCTTTGCGTGATTTGTTGGGTGCGGTGGAAGGGAGCGCCGAATGTCACAAAGCCCGGCGAACATATACGATATTTGCCGAACATATCGAAATCAATTTTCTTAATATAATAGTCAATAATTTATTAATTTTTAATTTTTTATTGTTAATTTATGAATCTTATAATTCATTACAATAATATATATAACAATTAACATATATTTTTTTATCTTTTTAAAATTAAAGTTTATTTTGTTATTTTATGGTGTTACTTTTTTCGACTTATATTTATATGAAAATATTTTAAATACTATTTTTATATAAAGAATTTTAGATTTTTATTTTTAATTTATGTATACAATAACTATATTTTAAAATAATAAAAATTTAATATACAATTAAATTTAAAATACATATATCATAAAATAAAATCAAATAATTTAAGTGTTATAATATTAAATAAAATCTAAAACAATTAAAAATTAAGTTAAATAAAAAAAATATAATTAAATTAAAAGTTAAAATAAACTAAAAGTTTAAAATATTAATAAATTAAAAATAAAAAATTAAATAAAATTAAAAGTTAAAAATAAAAGTTAAAAGTAATTTTTGCGAGTAAAAAATAATTTTTATATTTATATTCATATTTATATTAAATTTTTATATAATTTATAGAATATTTATATTCATATTATATTAAATTTAATATTATTAAAAATGAATAGTATTTAAATATATTTTGAAATGTCATATAAATGTTATAATATAAATAAATAAAATAATTTTAATAATTTTTTTTATAATATAAGTTTATATTTATAATATATTAATTTATAATTAATATTATATGATTAAGCATATAAAATTTACTTTGTATGTTTTTTCATAATTTATAATTTTGATTTAGCTATTATATATTTATATATTTAAAAAATGTAATATATTTTATTTAAAAATTATTTATAAAAAGAAAGAAAATTTATTATTGTAAAATATATGATACGATTCAACAATAATGATGTGACAATGATTCTTCTGCTTCTTTAATTCTAAGATTATTTTCTAATCAATATTTATTAGTGGTAAACTATAATAAATATATAGACTTTTTAAATTTGCCTTCGATTCGAGAAATAGTAAATTCTTTCATGTTAAGAAATTTTATATAAGTAGAAAAATAATTTAAGTGTTATAATATTAAATAAAATCTAAAACAATTAAAAATTAAGTTAAATAAAAAAAATATAATTAAATTAAAAGTTAAAATAAACTAAAAGTTTAAAATATTAATAAATTAAAAATAAAAAATTAAATAAAATTAAAAGTTAAAAATAAAACTTAAAAGTAAAAGTAAAAGTAAAAGTAAAATTAGAAGAATAAAAAAATGAAGATTTAATAAATTAACATTATATATATAAATAATGAAGCAATAAACAAAATATAGTAATTATAATCATATTACTTAAAAAATAAAATGAATAAATAATATATAATTTATATCACTAACATGTGGAATATTAAATATTCATTTTAATTAAATTTTTTAAGATTAAATGATTGAAAATTTTTCGTTATAAGAACTTAGATAAACTGTTATATTCATTTTATTTATGAATTTATTAAGAAATGACTACTTTTTTATTTATTTCATAAAAATCTATTAGTAAAAAAAAAAAAAAATCGGCGAAAATATACATTCTTTACCGATTATATTATAACCAATTTAAATATGGTGACTAGTATTTTATTATTTTTTAGTTTTTTTATTATTAATTTATGAATCTAATAATTAATTAAAAAAAATTGATGCAATAATATTTACGAACTAAAGAAAAAGATTTTAATTGCAATACTTATTTAACAATCATTCTTTTACATTTTATATTATTAATATATCATTAATATATGTTTATTCAATTTACTCAATTATAATAGATTATTCTTTAAAGAATAATTTATTTTTTTTTTATTTATCCTAAAATTAGCATTAACTTATATTATGAGCTTTTAAAATAAGATTTAAGTAAGGTTTCATTTTATATATCACTTTCTTATGTTATTAATCTTCCCAGATTTAGATAATTTTTGCTTTAAATTGCTTTATTATGTTTCAATCTTTTCTAATTTCGTTAATTCATGAATTCAATTAATTTTAATTATTTCTACTTACTTTTATTATATTATTATATATATATATTTGGATTGCATGTTAAGGAAATTTTCAATAAAATCGTGTTATTTAAATTTTTGCGCTTAAAATAAGAAATTTCGTTACTCCAATCAGAAAGTTGCAAGGGCCCAGCTATGAAACTAATTAGTGTGCATCTTCGTGCGCATCTTCGTGCGCATCTTAGTGCGCAAGGCGTCAGTTTACCATCGAAATTCGTGGACATAGGACGTGTAATACCGCCATAAGTGCGTAATTTTGTACAAGTTTCATCGATATTGTGGTGTGATTTGTTAAATATCAATAGCCTGTTTATTTATTACACATTTATTTAATCGTGTATGAAGCAATATTCCAAAATTAAATAGTTTTCTGCACTTTTTTATCGTTTCTACGTCGTTCGTTTATACGATAGTTACCGGTTGTTTATATCACAAATCTTTGAACCAGAATTTCTTTTCAAATATTGCTTTGATTCAATATTACTTAAATCTACATTTATTTTACGATTTTGATTTTCATTTGTGCAGATTATACTCGATTGTGATTTAAGAAGTAATAGCCGATCTGGTTACGAGCATGGAAATCTAGTAATGTATCTAGTATGACAGAGATAGACATATTTAGAATAGTTTCATCGCATATTCCATTTCTAAATCTACACCTATATAAGTTTGTGTGCGTTATGTTTTTGTTTTGCTTGGAGTGCTAGCGTAACGTATAGTTTTTACGATAATCTTTACTAGGAAATTGGAGATTCGTGTTCGTGCATGCTGTTTCTTTTGATCATCTAACGAACATCCCCCCCACCCACCTTCGCTGCCATTACCAATTTCAATAATCGAAATTATATCCGCCATTTTGTCGTTGAAAGTCGTGACAATTAGACGCTTCTTTTCGCAACAGGTATGTAATATATTTCTTACATAAAATTTACTTTAATAATTACTTTTTTATCTTTATGTACATATCATTATTATCAAATTAATGCGCATTTCAACCGATGATTGTTCTAAATTGATATTTTCAACTGATAATTTTTTGGAGGACTAAATTTTTTTTTATTAATTCGTCATTAAAATTACGATAAATCATACATTGTATTTATAAAAAAGGATTTTGAGTTGGATTATTTCTTTGTTTTAATGCAATCATTGTTATTTCCTACATTATATAAATATTTATTATATATATTTTATAAAAATTTGATTGTTTTTTGTATATATTCATAGGCAGTTGTTAAGAAACCTTAAGGCGGGAAAACATATTTCAATATGGATACCACAGTAATTATTTGATATAATTCCTCATCAATAGTTCTTTCACGGAGAAATGGTAATGTTTGTTTTTCTATTAGAAATAAATATATTTTTATTTTTCTTTTTTTGGATGGATTGTTCTTATTGTTGATTTGTTAAGTAATTCATAACATATCAAGATATTAATATTTATGAATATTCATATAAAAATATAAAGCATATTAAACAAATTGCATTTTTATTTGCACATATTATATTTTTTATTTTAAAGGATTTCATTATTTCTTTATTCTTTTTAGTTAACAATTTCAAAAAGTAATAATATTTTCTATAACAAATGCTTGATAAAAAAAGAGGTAAAGTATTATATTCTTTTTTATCCAATTTCCTTTGTTATTAAAACTTTTCTTTTAGAAAATTGTAATCGCGCGCAATGCGATTAATAGAGTCAGTGTTTGCTTCGTAATATTTCTATTCTTTATCTTTTAAAGTGTGAAAATTCAAAGAAGAATTTAATTTATACAATATAATATATATAATAGTTACACGCGAAATTAGAGTCAGTGTTTGTTTGCCGATAACACAGTATAGTATATTAACGAATATTAATAGTGATTTATTTTTATATTTTTATTCAAAATATTCATTTTCGGTAGAGTCAGTGCTTCTCTCAAGATAATAGGACGATTATTCATCATGCGATGAGGTAATTATCTTTGTTTTTATTTAAATTTTTATACTTGTTTAAAATTTTCTATTTCTTTTAAAAAATAGAGTCATTTCAATTTCTAGTTATTTAAAGATTTTTATTATTATTGTATTTTATTAGAATTTCAATCTTTTTTATCATATTTGTAATATTATGTATTGTAATTATTATCTTCCACGTTTTATTATAGATATTTCTCAAATGACGACTTCCCATGGACCACGACAACTGAAGGCAACGCAGATTCTTCGCATCTAATGGTGAGTCGCATGCATTTTTGTTCCTCTGGTTACTCAATCATGTCGCAGGATGAAAGATCCGAACCGACACGGGTAACTGGTTGTATAAGTAGAATTTTGCACGAGCACAGTGACCACGGGTATTTATAGTACCCGTGAATAGTAAAATTTTTCTTTTTAATATTTTATTTATTAGATCAGGATAGGTTTTCTTGCACAACGCGTTTTTAATAAAATAACATTATAATTGAATTCGTATTGATAAAATTTTATTACGATATTATTAATTATATTTATAAATAAAAATAAACATTTGAAAATACATAAAAAATATTAAAATAAGTATTTTTTAATGAAGAAATCAGATGTTTTCTGATTTTATTTAAATAAAAATTACAATTATTATACAATGATAATGTTTAAAACTTTAACATTCTTTCTTTTTTTTATGCATATAAAATATTGAATGTGCAAGAAGACATTTCGCGACAGGTAGATTTTTGAATCAGAGCGAAACTTTTAAAAATTGCATTCATATTTTCGAAAATATGCTTTGACGAAAAAATCACCTGAGGTCATTTTGTTTGATATGTAGAGTCAATTATTTGTTATAATCAAATAGTAAATAAATTTATTATTCACACACTGTTGACATTTTTCTATATTTAATATTAAATTAATATTTAATAGTTTCTCCAATTTATAAAATAAATTTATTTAAAATAAAATTAATAAACTACATAAATAAATTTTAAGTTAAGAAATATCAGTCCGTTAGTTAAAAATAGTAATTAATAGTCTTTTTAGCTCAGGATTTTCAGATTTAATCCTTTCCATATCCATTGCCAGGACTTCACTCACGTGCTCAGATGCTACTTGAGTGAAAGAGAGGTGATGGATATGATGATCATAGTTGATAAGCTAATAAAGATTTTTTTGCGATTGACGATGAGTTAATGTATCGTGCACGATGTATTTTCCACGTTGTGTATGTGTGACTAGGCTGTGGAATTGCATCGTTTCAGTTATTGATCAATTGAATTATTATTTACAATTTTACATTCGCTTTTACACGATGCGAAACAGTAATATGAATAGTAATTTTATAATTTTTATTCTAAAGTTTTATTATACGAATTTATATACCATTTATTTTTTAGCAAAATTATTTCTCTTGAAATGACATTTTCTTAATCATTATATTAGCATATTATATAAAATCGACGTATATTTATTTACGCAATGGTCATTAGCCATCGTCAGTCGATTTCAGGAAAATGGTACGTAAAGTTAGTGTGTGAAAGTAGCGTGCCAAGCTCGGGTGTCGGAGGCGTCCCGGGACGTTTTCCCTAGTGTAGGCTTTTGCGCCCGAGTATTATGCGTGAGAATCGTGGAATGAATGTGTTGGTATGCCTGTTTTGCTATTTTTTAAATATAGGGCTAGGTAGGATAGGTAGTATACTTCTGGTGTGCCTGTTATAATTCTAAGTAGGTAGGGCCGGGCAGGTTGTCACAGTCTTTGGTCGGGTAGGCGCGTTTTCGCGTGACAACCTGTTTCAGGAAATCAAATTTGAAAAATCGAGTGTGAGGCTGTGATTAGTGGTCATCAATGGTCACTCGTTTCTCGCTTTGCTTTCGATTTTTCGAATTCCGCGATCGCGGTCGTGAATTAAATTTCGAAACGAACGTCGAGCTCGAGATTCTGCACATGTACGGACAATGATCGCTGTGTTTGTTGGTCGTCCATGTGCACTCAGATTTCGCGATGTAGTCCTTTTTTTTATTTTTTTAATTTTATACGCGATTAGGAAATCTCGAGCCTAGTTTTAAGTTTCAGCGGGCATTGCGCCCGAAGGAGGAAGACCGAAGAGGCCCCGACAAACTGTCGCGAAGAGGGGCTGCAACGAATGGCTTCTCATTTTTTGGATCTTTTTTTGGGTTCAAAGAATGGGAAGTCATTGTTACTATTATGTCACTGTGCTCAGTAGTTTCAGTAGTAATTGTTGTTGTGTTGTCTGGCCATTTGCATGCTGGCCCATCATTGATCCAATTATCGTGGGCAATTCGCGATTTTGGATTAGTGTTGCGTTTACAAATCTCTCGTTTTGAATTAGCGTTGCGATAAAATGATGATTGGATTTACTTTAGTGTTGCGTTATAAGAAAATCGCGATTGCTTTTAATTAATTTGATTATGAAGTAGTCTATTTTTTTATTTTTATATTTATCATGTAAACTTGTAATTTATAATATTGAAATCTTGAGAATTATTTTTTATTTATAGAATAATAATAAATTTTATTTTAAATTCAAATTTAAGAATCAGTTTTATGATAAATGTAAAATCGCGTTGTTTAAAGTAGTGTTGCGTATAAAAATTGCCCACTTTTCTTCCACTTGCACTGTGGAAATATGTTCCTGTTTGTGAATCACTTATTGCAACTGAAAGAGTTGCACCATGGTGGTCATATGACTGCAGCCATTAATATGGTTTTAATTTTCCGCTTATAGTGTTGCGTATATTAAAATATTGCAAAATAAACGAGTGCATAGATTCATTATATCACGCAGATAATAATTATAGTATTTAATTGGGATATGTTTTCGCGAATTGTCTATTTTTTCCTTCTTTTTTTATTTATTTATTTTATTTATTATACATATATTAATTATCGCCCATACAATAAAGCACTCTTCGCGTTTTTTTTTGAAAATTTGTTATATTAGTGTTGCGAAATAAAATATTCCACTCACGGTTTGTTCGGGGCTTTGCATTGAGTGGATGATTTTAGGTAGCCTTCCAGACTACCTTTTTGTCTTTTTTTTCAGCTCCTGTTTATTAACAAAGCATTTGTTATAAAAAATATTCTTTTGTCACTGTTGAATTTGTTTTAATTCTTGTGATATTGTACGAAATTATTTTTATGATGAAATGTTTAAGTCAATTCAAATTTCAATATAAATTTTTCTTTCAATTTTGAATCTATCTTCTATCAAATTTTTAACTTATAAAATTTTTTCAATATAATCCTGATTGAAAAAAATTTATGAATTATATAACAGTATAATAATTTTTTTTTATAGTAATGTTTGTATAGTAATGTTTTTTTTCGGATCTTTGATATGGTTTAATTTCTAATTTAAAAATTGAGTTTGTTACAGATAATCAATAAGATGAAAGATAAAAATCAATAAGATAAGTAAAAAATATGAGAATAAAAATTAGTTGTTATTTATTATATTATAATCTAATTATCCATTATTGCATTTTATTACTTCTTTTTTATAGTGTATTTCAGGTTCATCATTCAACATTTCAATAATGTAACAATGGAAAGATGTTATGTAATTTTGTATTTATATTTAGATTTCTGGTAGGTAGTTTAAAATTATTGAATTTTTATATATAATATAAGTTTATATATAATAAGTTTATATATAATATAATAATATAAGTTTAAGATTTTTTGATGAAAATATAATAAATTTGAAATATTTTCAGAATATTTTATACTGGGATCAAAAAATTGTATATTTTAAGATGCTAGAAGATGGAAGATATTTGATTGAAATGTGTTTATAATTGAGTGCATGTATAATTATTGTGTGATAATTTATGCTAATTAAATGAATAAATTAATGTAACATAGATAAATAAAATATAAGTGAATGAAATAGTGAATAGTGCATGAAAACGTTTCATAATATATTTCTAATATAATACAATATTTATTCTGTTTATTTTATTTATTTATTTATTTATGTATTTTATTTTTTAAATATAAATTATTTTTCATTTTCATGACAATGAAAATGTAAAATTTTCTGTAATTTTCATGCAGAGAATCACCTGGGAAATCATTATTATTTAATATACAATATATAATCATATCATTATGTAGTAACGATATAATTATATATTTTATAAGAAATAATATGAATTGCATGCGGTATTTTATACTTTTGTAAATAGAAAATTTAGTAAGATGATGGATAACATTTCTCGTTTCAATCTCTAAAATATAAGTGCAACTTTACCTCATAGTTTTTGAGTGATTTAATTTTGTATACGTACTTAGAATATGTAATACTAGATGGTGTTTGATGTATCTTGAGGTCGGTATTTCAGAACATGTGATATAAAATCCCATAAGATGTCACGTCTATGCTATTTCTCGTTTCTAAGAGAACATTAATTTTTCATCAGTCTATAGTAATGATGAAATATATATCAAGATTCGAGAAAAATATACTTTAGATATTTATAAATAGAACATGTATTTTTTAAATACGAAATTAAAATTATACACGAAATCAAACACATTATTTTAGGATAGGTATAAAACTGATGACTTTTCCTCAATCGGTAATTTCTGCTTGGTAGGCAAAGTCGAGCAACTGAGGGCAAATGGAACGTTCGTTCATCGATCGATGATTACTATCTTCAAAATTATAGTGATTTAAAATTAATCTTAATTATAATGTTTAATTAGATTAAAATAAATGTATTCATTTCTGGAGAAGTATCGTTTGCAAGGATCTTACTGAAAAATATAATAAATTAATTTTAAAGAATCGTTTTACTAAAGTAAAAAAAAAAAAATATTATACATAATAAAAAAATAGTATACGTAATAAATTTTACAAATATGACTTTATTATTTTTCAAACGGATAATATAATATTTCCAAGGAATATGTTGAATGGTAATAATAAAAGAGGCTTTCGTTTATTAATAGGAAATAATGTTTATTATACAGTGTACATATTTATTAACTTCATTTATTTTATTTCTGTTATAAATTTTATATTAATAATTGTATTATGCTTTGCCGAGCGACGAATGCCTTGATCAGTGTGCGCTTAATCTATAACAATCTCCGTAAAAAGTATAGAAACTTCTGCTTTTTTTATTTTGTTCGTTTGTTTATTTTCGATTCTTTCCCACCCTTTAATCCACATTTTTTTCCATCAACCCTTCATTCTTCCCCCTAAAACATTGATCACCGTGAGTTTATACCACCAAAGAGTATCGCCAAAATATGTTGCGCTGAAAACGGCATAATCGTTCGGCATATACAAATAATAGTACTGTCGAAGTTAAAGTAATTGGCGGATTATTCATTTTTTTCCTTTGTTCACTTTTGCCAGTTACCCCATTTCGCTCGAAATGGCGCACCGCCGCCTTCGCGCCATCTGTGGTCGCGTTATTATTTTTCTCAAAATTTTCTTTCTCTCGAAATACTTCACCCTAGGATTAGTATCTGTTATCAATTATTTTTATAATATGCGTAATAATATAAATAATGTCGTTAATATAGCTATAATGATTACCGTTTCTTTAATGATAAACTATCTGAATGGTACATTTTCTCTGCTAATGGCCATGTCCTTTATAGCTAATTATGTAGTCTGTATGCGAGCTTCAAGTGGGATAAGGTACGTCGTACACAGAACTTTTCGGCTCGGCGTAGTTTCTTTCTTTCTTTCTTTTTTTTTTTTTTTTTTTTTTTTNTTTTTTTTTTTTTTTTTTTTTTTCATTTTTCTCATTTAACGTAAGAAAGAAACGAAGAGAATTTAACCAAGAAAGAACAAGAAAAGAATTATATTCGACGAATACCAGGAACACGTCTGTGGCGCGAGTAAATGCGAACGTCGAGGAACCTTGGTCCGTTTATCGATTCGTGGCACTTGTTGTTTCACCGCGATTGATTATTCTTATTGATTTCTTTTTCTCTATCTATCGAATGCTCGCGTCGATCGCATCGATCGACGAATTCGATTCGCTGACCGAACAAATGAAATTTGAGGAGCCGCTTCTTCCTGCGAAACGAAAGGTGTGAGAATTCGCTCGTGGCAAAAAGTAATCGTTTGCAAACGAAAAAGCGTTACGTTTGTTAAGTTTTGCATGCCGAGGAACGAAAGAAAAAAAGGAACTTTTATCAACGACACGCAAAACTATTTCATCCACGATCCTCGACGAAACGTAGGTTCCCTCGAAGTGCGCTAAAAAATTCTCTCTCTCTCATTCTCTCTCTCCCTCTCGCTCGTTTCCCCATACACTCTCTCCCTTTCTACTTCTCGCACACATCACCGTGTTCTAGCTTTGATATATAAATGTACGACGTTAATACATGTCACCCAGATTTTTGTGTCGGTATGTGTGTGTGAAATTTCATTATTATTATTTTTTGTTTTTTTTTTATTATTATTATTATTATTATTTGTTCTCGCTTGCTTGAATGTATGTATCTAGCTTCCTAACATAAGTGTTAAGTATAATTATTTTTTTTATTTTATATAATTGTATTAGTTTTTTTTTCTTGTTATAATAATAATAATCATCATTATCATCATCATCATCATCATCATCATCATCATCATCATCATCATCATAATCATCATCATCATCATCATCATCATCATCCCATAATAATCATAATCGATAACCATAATAATAGCAATAATAATGTTAACTATCATCACCGTCGTGATCATAATCGCGATGATGCCGTTAATTTGTCATATCGATATACATTACATATTTATATTACACGTTCCTTATGAAAATAATAATCCAAACTGGCGTATCTTCCGTTCACGCTGTTCTCCCAAGTTTCACCGATTTCGTGTTCTCCGATCATCCCTTATTTATCAACCGCCGCCCCTCTTCCTTCCCCTCCTTCCTCATATTTCGCCCATTTCTCGCCCTCTTTCTCATTTTTTCTTTCTTTCTTTCTTTCTTTCTTTCTTTCGTACATTTCTCATAGACTTTTACAATAACAATTCTATTTTTTTTTTCGCCGGTAGAAACGGCCGAACTGCAACGAGTTCTCGAGGCGGGATGCGATAACGATTAACACCAAATCGCATCGCGATTCGATATAACTTTATTTTATACACCGACTTTACACACTTCTCTTGCCGTGAAATAATTAACATTTCGTAACACCACGACCGTCATCCCCAGTTTCTCAGTTTTTTTTCCTTTTTTCCTTTTTTTTTTTTTTTTTTTTTTTTTTCTCTTTCTTTCTTTAAAATTTTACCGACAACCCGCCACGGCTACGAAGACAATTTAGAAAGCCGTACTACTATTTACAATTACGACGAGACAATTCTCCTCGCGTTTAACCATTCTTTCGCGTTTTACGTTATTATATTTATATATCACCGTGTATAATAATAGCGTTACACCAGACGTACGTCTTCTCTCTATCTATCTATCTATCTCTCTCTTTCTCTCTCGAGGGAAAAGGAAAATCGTTTAAATCGTCGAATCGTGTCAGAGAAGAAATATGACTTTGTCGAGAAACAAATATACGTACATCTCGTATATATTTTCACCGTGCGCCGTGTTTTGTCTTCGAAGCCTCGGCAAGCCGTGTCAACCCTCTCCCGTTTTAATTTTTTCATCTCTAAATTATACATTATACATTATCGAAATATTTCTACAACGGCGTGTCCTATCATTGTTCCGCGCATGCCTTCGTAAAATTTGTCGCGTTGATATGCTAAAACACTCCTCCTCCCCTTATCGTACTACCATTATAAATTATTTCTTATATACGTCGCTTCGATTCCCCGATTTGCCACTTTTCGTTTCTTTTTTTTTTTTCTTTTTCTTTTTCTTTATTTTTTTTTTGGCCTCGCTGGCTGATCCAATGATTATTAATTATCTTCCTTTCCTTTTTATTCCAATCGCACACTCATACAATTATATCCGTCTTTTCGTATAAATATAATAATAATTTCTCTTCTAAGGATAATATAATAGCGATCATATACGATATAAGAATAATAATAAGAATAACGTGATAATGACAATGTCGAGGATAATAATATTAATAATAATATTAATATCGTAATCAATGATTACGATAAGCGATGATTTAACAATATATTATAATAGTAATGATAGAATCATGGTACGACGAAATTGATAAATTCATTCATTTTATGTTATTAGCAAAGATTAATACTGTCGCATTTATAATAATAATAATAATAAATAACTCGCGCAAAATTTCTTATTTCTCTCGATCGATTCATGATTAATTCTCGGGAAATTGATTCAATTCGAGCATTTGCTCAGCTCAACGCAACAATGTTTTCTAATTTTGACCGCGATATTTCTATAATGGAATCGGCGTGAATTTCTTTTATCTCTATCTAGTCTCGGAAATATTATTCTTATTCGAGGTATGATCGAAATCGCAAAGAATCACAGTTGTTCAAACAATTCGAATTTAAATCGTGAAATTTCGGGTCAAACAAAATTTCTCTTCATAGTAAACGTCAGAGGATATATATATATATATATCTTCGATATTTTTCATGAGAATGAAAGTTTTTTGATATTTAGTAACATGATGACAAAGAAATATTTGTTTAAATTAAAATATACGACCTTGCAATCCTTGCAATCTCTCTCCTCGAAGAGATGCATCTGACGTTCACCAAGAAGTTTCGTTCTCGAGATGTAATATTATACCAAAAGAAAAAAAAAAAAATGATTAAAGAAAAAGAAAAAGAAAAAAAAATGAAAAGCGGTTTAACTTCGTTTACTATTTACTTTCGAAAAATTTGATTAATATACAGCGGTTTTCTAAGTGAGAATCGTAATAGCGGGCATCGAGGGCGAGATTCGTCGTCAAGGGGAAAAAAGAGGAGGGCGTTCCAAGAGACGTCCCACACGTGCAGCAGCGAACGTTTTCTTATCTTTTTTTTTTTTTCTTCTTTTCTTTTCTTTATTATTTCCATGCACTATATATAATTAGTACTTCGCTATGTAGGACATTACTGTGTGCACCAGCATATATTCGCACACCCTGTGCCATATTGTTGTAATTATTTTCTTTTTTTCTTTTTTCTTTCCTTTTATATACAAATTCCCGTTCGGGCCCAGGCGGACGTCGACGAATTTTCGGAATCGCCAAGTATCATTATGGACCATTAAGATTTTTTTCCACCTCGCGCGCAAATCGGCGGATGGAAGAGAATTTGTAATCCTACTTGGGGCGATCCCGAAGACCTCGAGGTCCGCGCGATACGGCCGAGGAGAAAAACTCTTGCATTGTATATCGGTGTTTGATTATACTACGCAACGTTTTTTGGGCCCCGGATGCGAAAGAACGGCCAGGGCCGCCGATTTATAAAATTTTTGTTTATTGTATGTCACCCCGAAATCAACAATAAAACTGATTTCACTCTTTTTTTTTTTTTTTTTTTTTCTTTTTTTCTTTTTTACGATCTGTATAATATTATATACCCCTTCTCTCTGAAGGCAAGAGGATATTTTCCATTTTGCGTGCGTGCGTGCGCGCGTGTGAACGTGTAAGTGTGTACAAATGTGTGTATGCGTGTATATGTATGTGTGTGTGTGTGTGTGTGTGTGTGTGTGTATGCTTGCGTGTACGGAGTATTCGATTTATCTTTTTATTTTTTCCCTTTTGATCGAGGCGTACGAAAGTAACGTAAGTATTTACACGCTACCATTTCTATCTCAAACAATTTGTGTTCCTCCGTTTTTATTTTTGTATATATATGTGTGTGTGTATGCGTATGTGTGTGTGTCCTCCGTGTCTTTTCCGTATTATTATTATTATTATTATTATTATTATTATTATTATTATTATTATTATTATTATTATTATTATTATTATTTTATTTGTTTTTTTTTTTCTTTTTTTGTTCAGCATGTACTTTACTGGATCCGCCTTCGCAACTCTCCGCGTCAACCCTCAAATTCGTTCCCTATATTTAATATGTAAAAATATACAGGTTAGGTTATAGTCGTAAATACAGTTAAAAAATTCTACATTTTTTTTTTTTTTTTCTTTTTAGCCTCGAGCACGGGATTGCAGTCAGTGTCGCCTTCAAAATGATCCAGCGGTTCTGAAAAAAAGCGAAACCTTAACCCGAGAAGAGCGAGTGAAACGTCATGCCTGACATCGCCGATCGGATATCTGCTCGATACATCGGAATATAATTCTCGCAGTCGTGTATCTCTCGCGCGCGCGTTTCCGATCTACGCCACGTAGTGTAGAAACGTTTTTTTTTTTTTTTTTTTTTTTCAAAAGCGCTAAAAGCTGAATGAAACGATTGATAAATAGCTATTTTCTCTCTCTCTCTCTCTCTCTCGATCTCGAAACGAATCGAAAGCCTATCATCGGA
Organism: Apis laboriosa; assembly: GCF_014066325.1. NCBI lineage: Eukaryota > Metazoa > Arthropoda > Insecta > Hymenoptera > Apidae > Apis > Apis laboriosa. The sequence goes on from NW_025223140.1 coordinate 2,433,196, forward strand.
TGAAATTAATCGTTACGTATGCTTGAAATTTTATTTCGGTTTCACAGTCTGTGGCCATCGAATTGGGATAAATTTGTCGTATTTTTGGTTGAATTAAAGTTTGGTAGAGGAAGCGATTCAATAGACGTTTTGTTCTTACTTTTCCAATGAAAAAATTGTTTGAAAATATTAAATTAACAGGTTAGGGCAGTTATTTTATTCGAAAAGACAAGATATTTGTTGAAAATTTGTTTGAAATATAGATTTAATATAAGCTGTTTGAAATTACTTTGGAAATGATTTATAATTCTAATAAAAGTAAAATAATAAAATATATAAAATAATATCTCAATATATGATGGCATAATTCGACAGTCAAAGACTGTATTTACTTGTCAACTTGAACATATCAATTTTGGATTACGATATATTTTAATATAACATCGATGATAGATGGACAATATTACATTATCGAGGAGAAGAACTTTTTAAAATTCGATCTTGACTAGAAACTATTCAAAGTTGTTTCCTCCCTACGCGTCACGGTTTCTAACTAACAATAAGTATACGCAAAAACTCTGCAAGTTCTAATTGTACGGTAATCGAGATCTCTGCGAGCGAGTTGTATAAGTCAGTCTCAAAATTAGTTGCACACCTTCGTGGTACGTAGAACTGTTTTATCATTCGATCAACGAACGACAGCTGCTCGATATACGGTACCCTTGTATACGTCGTTTCGTTCTTAAACCTGCCACGATATTTTTGAAAAAGAAGCTAGTGAAATCGATCTATAATAATTAATACAAAGATCGCTGCGCGCTCTAATCACGTTCAATTATTCTTCTTTCCTTCTTTTTCTTCTTCTTCTTCTTCTTCTTCTTCTTCTTCTTTTTCTTTTTTCTTCTTCTTTTTCATCTTTGCAGCCATTAAAAAACTATCAGGCAAACACGTAACGAAATTCTATATTTTTTTTTTTTCTGGACGGTACGTTCTGGGCGTGACTATTCTCTCCTTTCCTTAGGCAGTTGCTAACTCTTAACTATTTTACACGTATCTCTGGCAACTGTCGTTTATCCATTTAAAAAACATTAAACAAACGTCTGCAACGATAATATCCAACGCGTCTCAATCCCTTGTTCGGTTGTTTTGTTTTTGAAATTTATTCCCGCCAATAGAATTTTTCAAATAATTTTTTTTTTTAGAATGCTTTGAAATTGCAAATACGTAATGGAATCAATCCTATATGGAATATTTCTTTTGTTTTTCGATTTTTTTTTTTTATAGCTTCAATTCTTTCAAAATGTGCTTTTGTTTCAAAATGACATAGAAAGAAGATAATTTTATGGTAAAACATTTGACATACAGAACAAAATAGATCTCTATCCATAAATATAAAAACGGTACTCTAGATTGTCAATTGTTTAAAAATGGAAAACTCGTCCAACTTGTTTCTTCAACCGAAAGATTACATATCGAAAATTAAAAGTATTCGATCAAATAATTTACGGATAAAAAATTTATCTATAGTTTATATATATATACACTATACTTCGTCCAACGAATTTGATCGTTTTTCGAAACAAAAGATTCGATATTCGTTCGTGGAAGAAATTTTTATCGAAGAGAAACACTTTCGACGAATCTTTTTCAACGGCGAGAAACAGTTACTGCGAGATTCAAACGCGAGTCTATCCCCAAGTACGCTTTGAGAATTTATTTCGTCCGGTGATTTGAACGCGATTCGCTATCGTTTCGTGGCGAAAGAGCCACTTGTTAGCCAACTGTTGCATTCTGAGCAGGCGCCGAAGGGGCACATTATAATTTGTCAGAATCGAGCCACTCCCCCATCAACTTTCCTCTTCTATTAAATTCACGGATCGTTAAAAAGAAAAAATTGCTACGTTGTTGCAAAAGTAAAAATTCGGCTAAAATTTGTAAAAAAAAAAAAAAAAAAAAGAAAAAGAAATGACGAATCTAAAGGAGATCTATTATCTTTTATTTGAAAGGAAAAAGAGTTATAAAGATAATGATATTATTGAGAAGATATATTTATTAACACGAAGTGTGCTAAGAAAATAAGGAGATTTAATTTCTTTGCCTCTGTAAGTAGTAACGATTTCATTTTTCGTCAAGAATTAAACGAATTTTATTCAAGCAATGAAATGTTCAATTGCTCTTGATATTAAAATTCAGAATAAGAGTATTATATTTAAAGTTGAAAAATTAACGAAGAGTCTCGTACAAATTCCAATTCTTTCGTAAATGTATCTGAAGAATATTATTTTAAACATTTGATTTTTATAATTGATTCGAAACGAAAAAAAATTAATTCTCGTCTTATAATTTCTTGACACACCTCGTTCTTACTTACTGACAAAAATTCTCTCTACTTTCTAATATTGTCACGCTTGTAATATTCGATTTCAGTTAAAAGTGAAAATTGATTTGGAAGATTCATCGTTGGCACAATATTGTATTTCATAGAGGTTTTCCCCAAAATATTGATTCGTACATAAATAGATATAATTCCCTTAAAATAATATTAAAAAAGGACTACTTTACTACTTTTCCATTTTTTCCAACACATTTCGTACGCATTTGAACAATTATTTCATCGTACATCATTCCAATTCAAAAAATTTGAAAATGGAAAAATGAATTGATAATTGGAAAATATAAACGAATAAAAATTATCTCGTCACGTGATCTTCTATTCTAAACTTTGATTTTTAATTTATTAATAAATAAAAATAAATATAAATCCGTATACATATATATCGTATGAAAATGGCGCGATACGAAATGTGTTAAAATGTCACCAGAAACATCAAAGGGTCCTCGATTTGCGATAATTATATTATGCCCCTATATTCTATTAAAAAAAAAAAAAAAAAAAAAAACACGATTGCTCGAATCTCGAAAAATTCGCGAAACTGTGTGTTCGCGAACGCTGTGATCGATAGCGTCTCGATTATCGATGCAAAGAATGATACGACCACAACAGGTGTCCAATACGATAAAAGGTAGAAGCGAAAAATAGGAGAAGCTTTTTCAAAAAACGATGACGAGACTAATATCCGGATCGTGTCGTAAAAATCGAGGCAAAGGATCGAGCACCACCACAAAAAGTGACTCGAAAGTTTCACTGTTGCCCTGAAAATTTGTTTTTCATGCTTGTTGAGATCCATCGTAATTCCAAGTTAAATGTCTCGGTAACTAACCCGCGCGTGGCTTCTTATTAAGAAGTATGCTTTCTGTTTACATTTAATTTTAGAGTCGACTTTCAATCATTATATACGCGTATGTGTATATATATATATATATATATATATATGTATATATATATATTTATATAATATATTTTTTTTTTATTTCGTATATATATATATATATGTATATATATATATATATATTATTTCGATCTTACGCCCTAGGAGTTAGAGTTAAAAACTTATCGTTTGGCGATTAATTATTTAAAATATGTTCTGTCTGTTAATAACTTTTTAGTGTTTTTTTTTTTTTTCTTATCGCTCTTTCTCTTCCTTTCTCTCCCACCCTTTCTCACGATCACCTGTCACTCGACCCATCTCAACGTGTTTATTTATTTATTTCCTAAATTCAATCATTATTATACGCGCGCGATATATAATATTTATATCTTTCCACCATACCACGGCACTATACAGAGTGCATTTTTCTCCACGTGTTCTATTCCTCCCAGCCTCCTCCCCTGGTATAAGTGATTATAGTGTATACTTTTTATTATTATATACTTATTATTTTTTTTTTTTTTGTTTATAACCTTACGTGTTAGCGATAACCATAGTAATTGTTTATGCATATCATCATTTCGCTTATACGCAGATAGATGGCACGCTATATAAAACTATGCTATATGCAAATTTTTCATCTTCATCAAACTTCTTCTAATTTTTTAAACGTTCGCGCGAGACTCGTCGCTCGTACACGCGCGCACACGCGACCCTTATCCTTTTGCACGTGCACACACCTACTACATACAATATAAACCCGCGATCACCTACAACCAACACGTGGTACACGCGTGTGCCCCGTATACGCGCACTTTTTCGGATCTCGCTCTTTGTTGTCCGCGCCATTTTTTTTTTTTCTTTTTTTTTTTTTTCTATTTTTCTTTTTTTCCCTAAATCTTCTTCCACGCGTCCCACGCGGCAATCGATCGTGCCACGCTCCTCTATCCCGTTTCTTATATTTCCCCTAATTGGTGGTCTAATTACTTTCTAAAATTCAAGATTTGTAATAAGCGACTCCCTAAGGGATGTCGATTCGTGACGTGCAGCCATTCAGGTGTTGTCACATTAGTGTCGGGTGTTGTCGGCCCGCGAATCTTTGCCCGGCCACCGTTTCATCGATCGTTTCCCTCGATCGTTCGCGAGCGAGCGTGCGTCGAAAAGAAAATTTCCACGGCCACCCCGAATTTCCTAAGGAAGATGTCGTGGTGTCCGAAAATTCATTCGGAAAATCGTTCGTGGCCGACCTTCCCATTTCACATCATCTCTTCCTTTCTCTCTCTCTCTCTCTCCCCCTTCCCCCCCCCCCTCATTACGATTTTCTTTCAAGAATCCTCCTCTCTGCCGATGCTAAATGGCTAAATTGGCCGCGCGAGGAACGGAAAGAAAAGACTGATCTTCGATTTGATTTCTTTCTTTTCTTTTTTCTTTTCTATCTCTCTCTCTCTCTCTCTCAACACGATCACCGACTCGACCGACGCCACGAATCGACGATTCGTAACGTTGCCGAATTTTTCGTTCTAATAATTCGTGTGTACAACACACTGTTTGTCAATTATTTAATTATCTTTCTGTTTTATTTTTCTTTTATTATTATTATTATTATTATTATTATTATTATTATTTAATTCTTCTTTTCACGTTTCTCCCTTACGTGACACGTCTGCAAGGTATATATATGTATATACTGTGTGTGTGTGTGTGACACGACGTTCCAATCGCGGTTGGTCTCGAATAATACCGACACACCGAGTCCCTTGAACGAAAGAAAAGAAAGATGCCTTTCGATGCCCTCGAAACGAAATCATCAACTCGTCAATCAACAATCGATCACGCGTTCCTCGACACGTCTACGACACGTCAGTGATGTGTACAAATGCGACATGGCATAAAACGATGGTCGTGTTATTTATTTCCCTCTTTTTTTCTTCTTTTTCTTTTTTTTTTTTTTTTTTTTTCTTTTTAACTTTTCCCGAGTAGACCGAGACGCACATTTTTCTTCTTTCTTTCTTATTCTTATTCTTATTCTCCCCAATGTTGTAACCTCGAAAACCCGCTTCGCCAATCGGAATTCGCAGAAGAACGAACAACAAGAATTTCTCGACGACCAATCCAACTACCAACGTTGAAAAAGGGAAAAATCCATTCGTTCTTGAATACGCCTATATACTTTTCTATAACCATCATCCGTTTATTCCCAACTTGATGATCAATGGTTGCATAGGTACACGTACACGTCGAGATATGATCGAAGGGAAAAGGGCGATTTGCCTGATCAAACGTTCCAACAGATTTTCTCCATCTTTAATTCCGTTAATTTCGCACAGGAGGAAGAAGACTCTTTGCGTTGGTTGATCGCGCACGATCGAGAAAGAAAGACTCGGCGACTGTTTTAAGCTCGGTAAATGTGGATCATTGTGAGTTTCTTCGTTCGCGTGTGTTCTGCTCCAGACAGATATATCTTATCCTCACGGCAAAAAGCCTTATTCTTCTTCTGCACGCTTCCTTGATTCCGTACGTCGTTGGTCCAAGACGGGTACCGCGAAATTATCTCCGGATAAAAAAGTATGGAACTGAAGAAATTGTGAAATTTATATCCCTCGTCGCGATATAATTTTTTTTCTTTTTTTTTTTTACGCTATCTAAATAAGTTTTCTTTTTCTTTCTTTCTTTCTTTCTTTCTTTCTTTCTTTCTTTCTTTCTTTCATTCTTTCTTTCTTTTTTTTTTTTTGTCCTCTTTGTATTTCGCCTAAGAAAATTTTATTCTTGCATACCGAACGGCAGAACTAGGAAACGCTTGTTGTCTCGTGTCAGAAAGTATGATTGGTCCCGGATAGTCGATCGAAATGTGGCCGGGTAAATATACAAGATTACACGTGTGATTTGTATTTCGTTTATATATATTTATTTTTTTTTTTCTCTTCTTTTTCCCCCCTCCCTTTTTTTCTTTTTTTTTCTTCTTTTCTTTTTCTTTACTTTTTTTTCTTTTTTTTTTTTTTTTTCTTTTTTTCTTTTAATTCTCTGTACCTACAACACTCGAACAAATGTCCTAAGTAATTTTGGATGACCAACGACTACAACAATCGATGTGTCCGATCCTAAACATTAATACAGTCGCAATGAAAAGACATCGATTTGGTACGTTTAGAAAAAACCGAATTTTATTTGTTTTCTTCGCATTGTTCTCGCGATAACGCATAAGCGTACCTGAAGGAATTGACATCGGTCGGCTTGAACTTGTCTGAAATAACGCCGATTTTTTACCTTTTTATTTAATTAAATGTTCCTTTTTTTTTCTTTTTTTTTTTTTTTAATTATTCTTCTTCTTTCTTCTTCTTCTTCTTCTTCGATTTATCATTAAGTAACTGCAAATCTATTTTTTTAAAGTACAATTCTCAACTAATTCACTAATTTGCTCCACTTCTTATCTGGCGTACGCGCGCGCGCATGAGAATGTTCTTCTTTTTCTTTTTTTTTTTTTTCGAGAAAGCAATCTTATTAATAACTTGTCTTATTAATCGGGTGGACTTGATGCAAAGAAACCGAGGGTGTGTACAGAAAAGGAAAGGAAGAACGAGCTTGTGACTCGCCTGACGCTTCTTCGACGATTAACGTGATTTTGATGTTTTCGCGTGCCACTGCTCTTCTCTCTCTCTCTCTCTCTCTCTTATCATTTTGAAAATATAAAACTCGAAGAGAAACTTATATACCTTTATTAAGAAAGAAATTAAAATTATTCGTATCCTTTTGTGCGGGAATTGAACGTAATTTAATAAAAATTATTATCGTCATCGCGTGTCCCTTACTGTATGTATCTTCGAAATTAATTAAATTGCACGAATAAATCGTAATAAATAAAGGGAGGAGAGAGTGGCAGTGCACAATAATCGCATAAAAAAAATAACGACATGACGATGATCACGAAAAATCCTGTCCAGAAATTGTCCAGATTCTTGAATAAATCGCGCTTATTAAAGCCTACGACGAGATCTATCTAATTTAATATTCATAAATGTGTTAAAGATAATACGATTAAGTGAATGCTTAGCCCCGCTCGCCTCCCGTGTTATACAACGTGTCGTATATCATAGCTCGCGTGAATTTTACGTACATATCGAATGCGTACGGCGCATACCATACCTGCTGTTCACAGTAATAACATGTGTCGAGTGTGCTTTTACGGTGTACGTAAGCGGTAGCTATGGATTCTCTTTCTCTGTGTGTACGTGTGTACATGTGTGCGTGCGTGTGTGTGTGTTTTATCGCGCGTGTGCAAGTAATCGAACGTGAACGGTGTGAACGTGTGTGTTATTTTATTTTGTTGCTAGTTTACAAGTTATGCAAATAATTGCAAAAACATACCCTGTTTCCTAGTATCACCGACACCACGGCTACCGGATATCAGGTCGCGGCGCGCGTGACTTGAATCCAATTGTAATTTTCCACGTAAAATTTCGGATCGATGAACGCGGTATAGCAGTGTCGAGAGGGTTTGATAATTTTAGCTGTGTTGTTCATCTTTGTTGTGCGAGTACGGTGGTGGTGGTAAATTCTAGTAAATGTTTATAATGTGGTGTTGTTTGGAATCGTTATTTATTTGGTTAAAGTTTGGTATGTAATATATATATATATATATATGTGTGTGTGTGTGTGTATATATATTCGAGAATGAAGGATATATTTCCGTTTCCGTTTTCCTATTCGAATATATTCGTGTCCCCGTTTGGCTGTAACCGTAAAAATTCCAAGAAATTGCCCACTGGTTGGAAGGAGTAGACAATACCGACCCATTCTTCCGTTCCCTCTTCCTTCCCTTCCCACGTTTCTCGAAGAGTTTTCCGTGGAATTTTTATGGCTGACGATGCTATTGGACAACGACGACCACGAGTATCGATTTTATATTTTTAGAAAAATTTCAGCGACGGACTCGAGGCGACTCGAGAATATTTTCTTCTTCTTCTTTTCTTTTTTCTTTTTATTTATTTATTTTCTTTAAAAAGAGAATTCTTAGAGAGATCCGGCGTCTGTACTGAGATTCGGTACAAAATTCGATACCCGAGTGCGTCGTCAGGACGCTTGAATTTTTTTTCCCGAGTAGAATTCGGAAATCGTTAATTAGCGAGCAGCGAATTCGTCTCAGCATTACATCACGTCATTGTAAAAATAAATTCGAAGCTGATCCTCACAGATTAACTATTATCGTTATTTTCTTCTTTTTCTTACAGCTAAGAATATTCTTCTCTCTCTCTCTCTCTCTCTCTCTCTCTCTCTCTGTCTCTCTTTCATACATTCACTCACGCACACACTCTCTCTCTCTTTCTTACTTCTTTCTTAAGTCTCATATTTATTTCCATAGCAAGATGCACTACTACTTCGGTTGTAGCAAAAACTTTGTTGGATAAAATAGTTGTATTTGTTTTCGGTTTTGTTTACAATTTTCGTTTACCTTCGTATATATACATTTATATGTATATGTATACATTAATATTTATATGAATTTATAGCTATTATTATGGTATATTTTTTTTTTTATTAGAGTAGGTTGAGTACCTTGATATTCACTATTTTATGTACCGTTAAACATTAAAAAGCTTAGATCGTAGTGATATTATCAATTGGTACTTGCCGTACAAGCTTTTTCTTTTTCTTTCTTTCTTTCTTTCTTTTTTACCAGTAAACGTGTCTTTCCCTTTCCTGTCTCTCTTCCTTTGTATATTCGTGCTGGCGCGCATGCGCATGAATCTACGCTTTGTGTACGTGTGTATGTATGTATGTATATGTATGTGTACGCGTGTCTCTATTCTCGATCACTTTGGCGGTTCTAATGTCCCTTCCTCTACGTTGCATCGTTCTACGTGTATAAACTCGAACCAAATATCGTTTCACTTGAAATTAAAAACAATACTTTTGACCCGCTATTATAAATACGCGATTATAAATCCGATTAATAATCCAATGAATTAAACCGAACCGAGTAAGGAGAAGTCAAAAGGCGAGGATATCGCGAACTGTCTATTGAAAAACAACCAAAATTCGATAAATTTTCATATACGATAAAGAACTTAATAACACGGATGCTCGTCGATGTTAATTATATTCCAAACGAGAAACGAACGAATATAATAGGGGCTCGTGTCCGTGGTATACGCGTACTAATAGCGACGACACTAATAGCCAGTGTACTATCTCGAAAATGGAATGCGTTGATTCGATTTGAGCGGAGAGATCGAGTGGACCGGTCTGCCGCGGGAATAGGAAACTCGTAGGCAAGTATCTAGCTACGAGGTCTAATCCGCTCAGCTTGTCCCCTAATCGTCTTTGCCGGACGCGTACCGGGAGATGCCGTGCACAATGCCACGAGAAATGAAACGTTCATCTGCAGACTGTACAGACCTCTCTCTCTCTCTCTCTATCCCTTCCTCTGTCTTTGTCTCTCTTTCTCTGTCTCTGTCTCGCGTCATCGAGCGAATGAAGACAGACGCGCGCTGTTGATGCACGCATCTCCTAATTATGTTTACGCTCGTAATTCGATCAACGCCGGGCAACGTGCTCAGAGGGCGTTCCGATCGCGATTGCTCTTACTGGTCTGTGATTGGACCTCGGATTGGCAAACATACGGTCGCGTTAATTCGTACGTTTCCTTCTCTTACATATTTACCGTTTGCCTTCATTTGAACACATATTTCGGATAGTTTGTTTAGCAAATTTGATTTGTGATCAGCCGTATCTCTCTCGTTACACGCCATTTCTCTTCTTCGATTTCAGTCCCGTCGAAGGAAGACCAGATCTCGCGTAATCTTTTTTTTTTTTCGTTCGTCAGGGTGGAGGCTGTGATTAAAAATTCGCTCTCGTACATTCACGTTTCCTCGATTTCTTTCGGTGCACGTCTCGGCAAAGATTTCTCTCGCGCTTTTCTCCTTTTTCTTTTTTTTTTTTTCCTCTTCTTTTTTTTTTTT
>NW_025223140.1:2443745-2471748 GCF_014066325.1 Apis laboriosa
ATATATATATATATAGATATAATAATATTTCATCAATAACTAGCAAGTCGTTTGGGCTTTCCACCGGAGGGGAGAAATTTATAGCGCGCCCCTCCATTTTTTTTCCTTAATTTTTCTTTTCTTAGTCTCGCGAGTAATTACTTGTACGCGCCACCACGTTCACGTACACGTGAACCACGTACACGTATGTACCACGATTGTTTTTTTTCTTTTGTTTTTACATTAATTATATCGTATATTTGGTTGCGTGTATGTATGTACGTATGTATAAGTGAAGTTAGCAAGTAAGTGTCTCTTGCAATGATTCATTGGTTTTGTGTGCGAAGTGTGTGTACGCAACAGGCAACGTATCGTACGAACAGGTGGAAAAGTAAAGAGAAGGGTGTTGCCTGCCCCTATAAACTATAAATACATTATTTATACGTATATTATATATAAATATATAAATAAATAAATATATACGTCCGTACAATGTGTGCATATACGTGTATATTCGTATATTCGTTTATACATTTATATATATATATATTTTTTTTTCTTGTAGCATTTGTTATATTTATTTAAATAGCGTATAAATTTGAGATAGCTTTTAGTCGTGTCATAAATTGCGCCAGACTAGAGCCGGTCCTCCCATTCCCTGTCCTTCGAAATAATAATTTATTCCATGTTGATTTAGCTAAACTATATAATAATTTACTAAGTTTCTAGTTTTTTTACCTTCTTCGATCGGTCAATATGTATATATATATATATATATTCATTTCATTTATATTTCATATTTATAATATTTATATTTATATATATATATATACTCCTTCTTCAATAATTCATATTTATATATTTATATATAGAATAGTTGTTGGTACTTTGGTTGATTATTTCCGCTAGATCAGAGTTTTCTTCTCCGTTCCATCGCTCGCCTGCACTAGTTTTTTTTTCTCTCTTTCTCTCTCTTTCTAACGTACTTTGCGCATGTCTTTTGGTTTTCGTTCATCTTTCTTTTCCACCTCTTATCCTCCTTTCTTGGCTTTCGTTCTGAATCGTATGAATCATGAAGCTCGCGCGAAACTCATTTTTCTTTTTTTCTTCTTTTTTCTTAATTCGACCGGGCATCGCTCGTTAAATGTCCAAATGTTTTATTTATTTCGTGCTTAAAAAAATATTCACAATGTGTACCGTCCGTTGCCATTTCACATCAGGGTAGGCACAAATTCTATGATAACTCATGTATCAACTCAAGTACTTGTGTTGCGTGTTTTCGCTTTGCGGATAAATCCTATTCCTAAAAGAAAAGAACAAAAAAATTTCTCTCTAATTGTCATCGTTGTCTCTTGAAACGAGATTGATAACGAATGATAACAAGCTACAACTCTTAACGAAAACAAACGAGGAACAATACGATAAGTTCGTAAACACAACCACAAGCGTCTCGCGAACGTATTCATTGTATTCATTCCAGAGATACATGAAATAAATTACGAATTACACAAGACGCGACGTTCGATCGTGATGATTTCTCAGGAACAACGTACTTTGGTAAAGTAAATAAAAAAAAAAAAAAAATAAATAAATAAAATAAAATGAATTAATCTAGAAAAATGAAATTGCACTTGATCTCGAGTTCCTCGAGACCTTCAAAAGATAATATAAAATAGTTTATCCTAAGTTTTAAATAGTTACTTTGGTTTTGGTTCACGCGAATATTAAATAAATATCCTATATCGGAAAACACGTTCTTTATACATGTAGAACGAAATAATATAATTGTGAATGCTAAAATTCTAATGCAAAATATATATATATATAAAAAAAATGACTAGACACAGACTAGGTAGAATAAAAAAATTAAAATATAAAGCTCTTCGAAAAAGCCTAAGTTCAATTCTGTTTTAAACGATTCTATACTATTTCCTTCTCCCCTATTTCCCTCTACGTCGTATTTTGCAGAAACAATTCCGCGCAAGAGGGACACTCGATCTTTCTTGTTGTTGCATATATATATATATATATTTAGTCCCTTTTGGTCGTCGCGTCGTTTTCTTTTTATTTTTTCTTTTTTTCAACCCCCTTTTGGTTACTCTTTTTTTTTTGTTTTTTTTTTTTTTTTTTTTTTTTTTTTTTTTTTTTTTTTTTGTTTCGTTTGGATAATCACAGCCTGGTTGACATTTCTCGGGCGATGCGTCGGTCAAACGACAAAACGATTTCGTCATTTTTTCGAATGATCGAGCCGTGAGAATGGACAACGACAGGAATCCCGGAATCTGTGAAAATTCGGAACCGTGTTAGTGATCGAACGATCCCTCCTTTACAAAAGGAATCCCGATGGATGTACATAAGTTTCGGCCGGAAATTTTTTCCCTTCCTTTTTTTTTTTTTTTTTTTTTCCTCACTTAACCATAAAATCGTACTTAATCGATCGATAATAATAAGGATGATGATAATTGGGGGTGGGGGGGGGAGGGATAATATAATAATTAATAAATATTCGACGGTTGATGGGCGATTGAAACGAGCGCCGTGGCGCGGACGACCGGACTTCGAAATGACACACTCTTTGACACGGCACTAACGATCCCTTGAAATTCTCTCACGTGTATATATATATATATATAAAACCTACTACGGCGTAATGCGATGAATTCTTAAACATAAGAAGAACCGATAAGAAGAACCCGCGAGTTTTGGGGTCGGCACTGATTCCATGATTTTCGTATCGGTTAATATATATATATACGTGTATGTTATAATATCTGTGTGTGTGTGTGTATGTATTCGGCCATGTGTGTGCGTCGTGTGTGCGCGTCGTGTGTACATGTACTCGAGTGTATACGATGTATATTTTAAATACGTGTGTGTGTGTGTATGTGTGTGTGTAATAGTATGTGGTAATAGTAGTAGTAGTAATAGTAGTAGTAGTAGTAGTAGTAGTAGTACGTAGTTTTCATTTTAGAAATTCTTTTTTTTTTTTTTCTTTTTTTTTTTTTCGTTTTCGTTTTCGTTTTCTTTTTTAAAGACGTTGCGTGAGACGAGCACCCTGTATACGTGATTGACAAATTTGCGTTAGGAGAGACCGCGTCGGTCCTTTCCACGGAACACCACTACGTATCGTAAGAAACGATCCTAACGACCTTCCTATCCGCGATATTATTAACGCGATGATCACCTTTGTTCGACGAAAAACCGAAAAAATCCTAAATCCGGATATTCGACGGTTTTGTTGTATCTTTGGTTGCTTGTTGGAAATAAAAAAATTGGCAAAGTTTGCGTCCTCTTCTCTAAAAAAGGCGATACAAACGAATTCAACCGATACACACTGGACTCGTGTTTTCCCTAGAGAATCTCTGAAATAGGTACTTTCTTTCGTATTTCTATGGGTCGAATCGCGGTAATAGTTAACTTTTTTTTTTTTTTTTTTTTTTTTTAAACAGTCGGTCGGCTACAATCGCCATGCCGCTTCGTCAGGAACTAAGAGTTTTCTTTTTTTTTATTTTTTCTTTCTTCTTCTCCTTCTTCTTCTCCTTCTTCTTATATCTTCTCTTGTATCTTCTTTGGTTTACCGTTACCTGGAAAGTCGCCCGCACTTGAACGTTTTTTCCCATCACGTGATTTATCAAACCATTTAAGAGTTAGCGTGTCGTCGAAACGATAAAACCTGGCCGAGAGGCTCTTAAAGGCTCCCGTTTAATTTCTACTTGTCCCGGATGATCGGATGATAAAACTCGTTACTAGGACGACGACGACGACGACGACGACGACGACGACGAGGACGACGTCGTTGTCGTCGAGAAGAAACGCGTATCGAAAGATTTTATTATTTTTTTTTTTTTTTCTTTTGCTCCGTTATTCCGATACGGGTTCTCGTTTGGCAGTAGGGATCGAGAGTGAAGAACGGAAAAATATGTATAAAATATAATAAGATGTAGGAAAATAGAAAGAAGAGGATGAGAAAGATCGACGCGTGTTCCGTTCTTTTTTTTTTTTTTTTTTTTGTTTTTTTCTTTTGTTTTGTTTAGTAAAAGGATTAATCGTATCCGAGCATCCGAGAGTGTTCGTTTTGTTCGAAACGTGAATCCTATTCTCGCGTTTTTCTTTCTTTCTTTCTTTCTTTCTTTCTTTCTTTCTTTCTTTCTTTCTTTCTTTCTCTTTCTTTTCTTTTCGCCTTTCTCTCGGACTGACTGGGTTCAGCGCTGGACATCCAATGTGTTCTCATTAGCGTTATCAGCCTCTTCGTCCTCGCCGCGTGGCTGCCGGCGAAGTCAATCTACTGACTTCTAATTGTTATCCTCTAATTAATTTATCTAACTAGTATACTAGGTTATTATAGTGGAGAGCGTTGTAACGGTGATTCAAACTCATCACTTCTGATCGTCGAGCGTTCAATAAGCCCGTGTTCTTGTACGACATCTGAAATTAGAAATGTTCGATTCCGTTTAGTTTTAGTACGAAATTGAAAACGAAAAAGACGTGGGGGGACGTGCTCGAATAAACAATATTTTGTACAATTATTTGAACGTTTTTATTTTTATTTATTTTTTAGGGATTATTCTCCTTTTATTCTTTCCTTTCTTTTCTTTTCTTTCTCTTCATCTTTCTCGAAACTTACTCTGTGGGTTATGATGTAGGGTGCGTATCGTCCAGTTTCTCTAAGCTAGGACTTTGGTTAGTATGGCCGGCTTGCGTCCTTGGGCCTCTTTAACTGGACTTTTAAACGCTTCATCCCTATCTGGAAGCCATTCATCGCTTGAATTGCTGTCTGCGCACTCGCTGGATTGTCGAACGACACGAAACCTGAAAGAATAAATAACGATAAATTTTCCTGATCGGTGAAATAATTAAATTAACGACGATCGAATAATTAGAAAGGAGAACATTTCTTTTAAATAAATTGCTTTCACAGAAGTGAAATACAGAAGAGAAGAGAAATATTAGGAAACTTGGCATCTGCCTACTCGAGATAGACACCGAATCCTTTCCTTTCCACTTGAATTCGGATCCAAGAAATTGGTCGCGATATTCCTCGACTTTACGATGAAAACGGTAAGTTGAATATCGACACCTGGGGGCATCGGGATTATCGCAAAGGGCCTGGTAACCAGTGATTTAGATTAGCTGATTCGCCGCGAGGAATAAAAAGTTTTCTGAAAGGGGGGGGGGGGGTCTCGGTACTATCGAAGTTTTATCGAGAATAAGAGAAAGGGGGAGGAGGAGGAGGAGGAGGGAGAGAGAAGGTGGACGATAACGAAGCTCTTAACAACAGAAGCGCCACTGAAAGGTCATCAGGGCCCTCCCAGTTTAAGCCAATTTTGACCATTAGCCCCGATCCAATTTTAGTTTTGCCATCATGGCGGCCTATTGCCTGACCAATCGCGGCTCCTCATCGCTCAACGGCCACCGCTTTTACCCAGAGTTCGTAAATTACTTTTACTAGGTGACTGAAGAGGCTTTACCTCCCCTCTGTTCCAAAAGGAAAAGAATTCCTTTCCTCCTCCCTTCTTTATCGAATTTCAAGCAAATAATCGTAATCTCGTCCAATACTACTTTTAGAGGAGTTATAAATATTCTTTAATCAAATTCGATTCGAATATATATATATCTTTTGTAGTATCTGAGAAAAGTTAAAAACAATAAAATTTCTTTTCATGTATCATCGTATTCATTCACAGAAGGTAGTAAACGAGCATATTTCAAATTGCATATATTCCAGACATTGAATGAATTTTTGATCGATCTGTTTTCTATCTACGAGGATATATCTCTTGTAAATCATTTTCACAAACATTTTCTCGTCCATTATTTGTTTCGGTCGATAATAAAGAAAAGTATGTACTTTATTTAGCTATTTCGATAATTCTTTTTCATCGTTAGTTATTATAACCCCGGGGAAAATTGACGACAGAGTGTCGATTTCAAAGTGTAGGCCCCCCGGATGCTGAATGATATGCGCACTTTGGGCATCCCCCTTTTCATCAACGTTTCGATAATTACACGGGGAAAGGCGCGCATAACGAAACCGAGAATATAAAGAACAGCATCCTTTCAACGGATGAAATTCATCCGACTGTATCTGTCGCGATAATCGGCACCGATAGGCAGAAAAATATTAATCGTGCTAGTTACGAATGAATAGGCTAAGAAGAATATATCCGTCCAATTATCCGCACTCATATTTGCGCATTCATCCCGGCTGCACGATTAATCAAAGCTGTCGCTGCTGTAGGTTTTTCAGGTCTTCCTTTTGTCCCGATCCCTTCCGATTTAACCAAAAGGACCACCTAGTTCCATTTCAGTCGAGTCACAATCGGACGAGTATATTCACTTTTAATAAAAAAAAAAAAAAAAAAGAAAGAAACAGTTCATCAAGTTGTAAAATCGAGAATAATCTCTCGTGCTCGACGAGTTGAATATTTTACGTATGAAAGGATACAATTTTCGAATTCTAAAAGATAATTCATTTTTATCTTTACTACGTACTACGGAACAGACATATAGATTTTTCGATAATCGAAAGGATAATTCAAGCTTTTCGTTTTCATATTCTTATTTATATTCGAAATAATTTAACAATTTTGGAAAATACGCGTTTCTTTGTTGTTCTTTGATAAGAAACGAGAAAAGTTTAAGCCAAGTTAAGAGAACAGCGAGGGGAATAAATTAGGGAAGGGAAAATTTTCATCCTCGAAGCTGAATTGGTCACCACGACGAGAGAAGCTTCCCCCAAGCTTCCGAGTCTTAGCCATCCTACCTGTCGTCAACGGCCATTCGTTTTCCCGTTCCAAGGGCCACTCTTCCAAGTGTTAAATGACTTACACTTACCGAAGCATTTGCTCTGGTTGGTTGCCCGATCGATGAAAACCTTGGAGGATATGACGTTGCCAAAGGGGATGAACATCTGCATGAGCTCACCGTCACCGAACTCTTGAGGCAGGTGGTAGATGAACAGGTTGCAGCCTTCGGGTCCTGAGATAGAGCATCCTACCATATAAATCAGAGCACATCTAAACATCTAAACTTGAAGTATAATACTCAAGTTAGAATGTTAGTTTCTTGGATGAGTTTCGTTCTTCGCAATATAATGATTCCGACGCGATAGGGAGAGCCACCTCGCGTCACAGCGAGTATGAAACACATTCCTCTCTCCCAGATTTCTTCAACGATTCTCGTCTGGATGCCTTTCTTTTTTTTTTTTCTTTTTTTTNTGATGAATGAAGATGAAGATTCGTGACCGTCTTTGACAATGACAATCTGATTTCTCTCTCGTCGCGCGGAAATTTCAAGGATGATTTCTTTTTTTTTTTTTTTTCAATGAATCGCGTCACTTTCGGGATTCGAAAAGAGGGATACGAAGAAGAAGATGCAAGGGATGATTGATCTGGACTGACTGGTTGAAAGTGAGATGAGGGGAGAGAGGAAAGGAAAGAGAACGAAGATGAAGAATGAAAGAAATGGATCGAGGGGGAGGGGGAGACGACGAAGAGAGTAATGATTAGAATGTCACGACGATGTTTGTTTACGACAATGAGTTTCTTCCCGGTTCAAGTAAAAAAACGTTGAGTATTTATACTTTCAAATATACAAACACACAACACTGGGACTCACAACACAATGACGAGCGAGGTGAAGGGATATTTAAGAAAAAAAAAAAAAAAAAAAAGAAAAAAAAATGAATGCAAATGGATATTATATAGGAGGTGTTGGTGACAGTGATGATACTGTGATTACGATGGTGCGACACTTTACATGAGAATGCCAGACATCCGTTGATCCGTCGTCATAATGCTACGCAATCATAACTCGATCCCCCTGTTTCGAATGGACACGCGATTTGCGTGAAAATAACTCGCCCACCCCTTTTCTTCCCCTTCCCTTCATTCGTTCGAATCTCTCCCCAAAATATCTTACGCTCCTCCAGATGATTTCTTCCTTCCTTCCTTCCAAACTACTCTCGAAAGTAGTTTCCCGTCAATTAAAACGGGGATGACGGATCGCGCGTGTCTCATTAAACGTTCAAACAACGAAGCGCAATTCCTCCTCCGATTATTATATATTTGATCCAACTAACTTTGACAACGAAAAAGAAGAAAGAAAGAAGAAAAAAAAATTCTTTCGTTTAATTCTTAGCCGCGAGCTGATATATATAAAGACACCGGCGATTAATTGGTGAGGGGGGAGGAGGGATTGAACGAAAGAGGCAAAGGAAGGAAGGGGGTCGGAATAACGAGAGTCCAAATACGGATTTAGCTAATTTCACTGAACTTTATAACTCCGACGTCAATTAGCGGCGATTATGACCGTGGAAACTTGCTCTCTCTCTCTCTCTCTCTCTCTCTTTCCGCTCTTCTCTAACGGACGCATTTAAGTAATGAGATGGCTGCCACTCAACTTTTAGGATGCTACTCATCGCGACTCGTTCGTTCCCGAGATTCCGCTCTTCTGTCACTTGCACGCCTTTTACGAACGTTACCGTGTCGAATTACCGCGAGAGAGAGAGAGAGAGAGAGAGAGAGAGAGAGAGAGAGAGTGTAATTGTCCGTTTCCAGCCAACGATCGCGGCTCTCGTTCATTTCATAGTTCTTAGTCGATTATAGCTCCCTCTACGGCTCTCAAAATGGCCGCCAGTTGACTGAGTTTCGGGGACGAGATTTTAAGAAGCAATCTAATTAATTGCTTGATAATTTCATCGAATATTTTCGTATTCATCCGTTGAAATTTTAATTTTACTTTTTTAAAATTTTAATTTTTAACAAAGAACAAAGAAAAGAAAATTCTCTCGTTTAATTCTTAGCTGATATATAAATATAAATATATATTATATTAAAATATAATATATTAAATATAAAAATAAATAAAAATATATTATATTAAAATATAATATTTTATAATAAAATATAAATATATATTAATTGGTGAGGGGAGAGGATTGAAGGAAAGAGGCAAAACGAAGGAAGGAAGGAAGGAAGGAAGGGAGTCGTTTCTTTTCTTCGAAACGAAACGAAATAAATGAAATAAAATAAAGGAACGTAGAATTTTCGACGGAGTACTTTTGATCGTTGGTTTACGCAAAGAACGAACAAATGTTCTCTCTTTCGTGGAGACTTGGTCTCGGTAATAACTCGATCGTAGTTGTCACGTGAAACCCAAATTAGAGCCGGTGTCGACGGGTTTCCGGTTCCGAGGAAGGGGGAGAATGGAGGAGGAATTGCGGTGGACGCCGGAATCACGAAGAACGAGCTATAAATTTAACCACGCCGTCGTGCCATGCGATCGTTGATCCTGAAATTGGTTTTCGACTCTCTAATTGGCCCACGCGCGGGACGTGCACGCGAATTTAATGAAAGCAACACCTCCCGCAACCTCGAGGAGAGGAGTTGCTATCTCCACCGAGCGGAGTGAAACGTTAAGATGAGTACCCCGTTCGAGCTAATATTCGAAATCCTTTCGTTTTATTCCAAACGAGGGTGTGCTATTAACATTCTCTTACTGTCGAATTAATTAATAATTTTCTACTATGTGCATGAAAAAGTATATAAGCGTTTTTTTTTTTTCTTTTATATAAATATTCAACTTCGAAATCGTTGAAGTTGAAAGAAAATTAATGTAGTTCGAAATTTAAAGTATCGCAAAATTATTTTAAAAATTCGAGTTAAATTTCTCTCTCTTTTTCGCAAAGACTCCTTTTCCAAAAGAATGTTATTAAAGTAACTCGGTTCTTTCCATCACCGTGAAAATAATTAAAAAATCTCGTCGATCTTTGAATCTATTGTCATCACTTAAAACAACAACGCTTCTAAATAGAAAATTTTCTTTTTCTAAAAATTAAAAAAAACAAAAGTTCAAAGATCGATCGTTTCCCCGACCACGATTCGACGATCCTTCGATCTTATGGACGAGCTTACGTGCATCGATCGAAACCCTTGATAAGTGCACACTCTATACATTTAATGCTATGTATACGGATTTGATCGTCGTGGGAAAGCAACGATCAATGTTTGTCGACAGCGCAAAACACCGAGCACAGCTAAGAATAGTGACATTGAGTGCAACGAAAACACACCGATATAACCCATCCAAAGAATGAAATGTAGAGTTTCCGTGGAGCTTGGTCGGAGAATGTCGACGTTGATCAAGAGAAGAGAGATAGGCACGAACACCGAGAACACCTTGTAAGACGTATATAATAATATATACACTGAGAACAGATTAAAGAAGCAACCAAAAAAAAAAAAGAAAAAAAAAAAGAAAGAAAGAAAGAAAAAACGAAGCGACAATAAATATAAAATTGATATAACGATGTCGTGCAACGATGACAAGAGAGTAAACTATATCGTTCTTCTGGTGTCGCCGTCGTGTCTTCTTCCATTAGGATCTACTCTCTCGTTCGCTTCGCAATTTCAACATACACTTGTTTGAGGGGGGGAAAAGATAAAAATAAATCGAAATCGAAATATTTTCAAAAACTTGTCGAGAATACATCGAGAATAAATCGTAAGAATACGTACTCGTTCATCACTGAATCTCGTTTATTCCTTTCAGAATTTGTTTCTTGATTCAGTGAAACAAAGAATGGTGATCTCTCAATTTTGCTCGAATAGTTCTCCTAAAAGGGAAGCTGGCAAATTTTACAAAGAATTCTTCCCGCCAATTCTTTCCATCGATCTTTCGAATTCTTTAACGAATCAAATCTCTCTCTTTGAAAGCATTGAAAGCATATTGCGAAAAATGTATCAACGTGATACGCGAGTCGCGTTTGGGGAGGGAGGAAAAAACAGGGGAAAGGCTTTGGCGGAAAATAGGGAATATCGAGGGGGGGGGGAGGGTTGGAGGGGTAGGGGAAACGCTGTCGCGGTAAACTTCCCATTATCCTACGATGTAACAACGGATCGCCGGCAGGCGTAACGGCAAAGTAATTAAAACTTTCGTTTTATTTGCATTATCTCATTGTTAGGCGTCGTATATTCTAATAATGGCGAGTTGTTAATTGCAATTAGGCGCTTGCTCCGCTCGCCCTATCCTCTTTCTTTTCTCCCGCTTATCCGCCATCTTTAATCCCCTCCTCTCTCTCTCTCCCTCTCTCTCTCTTTCTCTCTCTCTCCTGGAATGATTCCCTCTCTCTCTCGACTCGGTCATCGATTTCGATCATCGAATCCCCGCGCATTCGATCGATTTGATTAATCGCGGCCTCGCGAGAAATCGATCGAACTGGGATTAGGATCGAAGGAAACGAAACATGACGAGATGACGAAGGAGGGAGGGAAAAGAACTTTCGAAAATTTTCGTCGCAAAATGGCGACGAGACGAAAGTTCGCCGACGATTGTACGTCATCCCTTGTGAAAAGAGCAACGAATCGAATACCGGCTGGTTTTGGGAAAGACGCGACAGTGGCGCCACGGTGCGATAATAGATAGAACGGAAAGGTGGATTGAGAAAGGTAGGACAGAGATTTTTCAATTTCCAGGTTCGTTAAGTTGAGGTTATTCGAATTTATGGTGTTATGCGTCTGTGATAAATAAAATTCTTTTCGAAGAAACTTTGTAAATTTGTCTCGTTTCGTTTTCTTCCTAATCTTTTTATATCTCTTCCTTCCCGCGGATATATCGGAAAAATTCGTTTTCTAGCGAGTATTCCATACATTTTTCGTTCAAACGCACGAGGAAGAATAATCTTCCTCTCCCCTTCCCCTCCCCCTCCCCCTTCGGATCGCAATTTGTGTACCTTGCACGATGTTACGACGAAGGATAAACTCGTGTCTGGTCGTTTGGGAGTTGGATCTACAATCTCGGGACTACAATCATTCGTGTTTACAGTCAACAGTTAGACGTTGATGAGTGTTTTGTACTTACCTTCCCTCTGCGTGGGTGCCACAGCGGTCATCGGCTGAGGAATAGCTTGAGGAAACTGGCCGTAGACGGCGGGATAAGCTGCGACAGTAACAAATAACAAATACATCATGATGTGTCCACATCTATACACGCGGTGCATGCCGTTTCTTATTCTTCCTATTTTCGCTTCCGTAATATACAGCTTCGAAGTGGCCATCAGTGTTTTCGTGTAAAAAAGAAAAGAAAAGAAAAAGAAAAGCAAAATCGTGTTTCACCGTTTCAGAGACGAAACGAAAGGGCAAATTTTTCTCCTCTGGCTAGCCTCTCTGCCTTCCAAAAAAATATCCTTTCAACCCTCAACTTTAGCTCTCTCTCTCTCTCTCTCTCTCTCTCTCTCTCTCTCTCTCTCTCTTTATATATATATATATATATATAAAAGAAATAAAACTCGTCGATTATTCTTCTGGAAAAATATCTTTCGTACTTAAATTGCATGAGAAAAATGTATATGTGAAATGAATCACCCTTAAGCGCGATTATAACATCCGTAGAATCCGTTTTTGTAAATTTTAATTATCCAAAAATATTGTAAATCTCGTAATAACACATATCTCGAAATTATTTTTTTTTTTTTCCTTTTTCAAAGATGTTGAATATTTTTCGGAAACCAAAGAGCAACTAGCTTTTCGCGTACATACCTATATACATATATATATATATATATATGTATATTACGTTGACAATTTGTAATTCGAGGAAATGCAACGGTGTAACGAGGTTCGAAATTAATAAAAGGTAAACTGCATGGTGGACGTCAATCGAGTTAATGCGAAATTGCATTGTTGTTCGGTCGAGAAATAATTATGGCAGGACAGTTTATAATTGCTCGTAACAAAACATGGAACGATGAAAACAACCGCGTTTAATTCACCCGAAAAACGAAAATGGGGGAGGTGCGATAGCCCCGCTAAATTCTCTGCTGCTCGTGGAATTAATGAGAAGCGTAGTCTCGCGGCGTCAGGTGAAACTGTGCGAGGTGAAAGGAAAAAAAGTCACTAGATGGAGAAGTCTCGTTTTCACCACCATCACCACAGACCGCGTTGCGGTCTTTTCCACGACGAGGATATTCGAGCCTCAACGTTCTCACTGTTCTCCTCCATACTTTTAACACGATACTTTTGTATCTCGCAACGCTCCTATCGGATATTACCGACATTAACTGTCACACGATATCCTTTTAAAGTCTTGCACGTTCCGTCTGTCCCCTCATAATGCGCGGAGACGCATGCGCGTTAGTAAAAAGGCAACGGTTTTCGAGAGTCGAAGGATGAATCAGAGATAAACTGTCGCGTTGGAGGATGAGAAAGACGAAAAGGAAAAATTGTACTGTTTTTTTGAAATAACCACATTAGAATAGAAGAATATCGAACAGAGTTGAAGAAATTGTTATATTTTCAACTTCAACCGTTACTGATCAATGATTCGTCGTGAAAAATTCTTTCTCGAGATTGAAAGCGAACCGTTTCGAAAAAAAATCTTCCCTCGAACGCAACGTTCGAAAAAGAATTATTTCGAAACAATTTCCAATCGTCGGAATATTTCGACGGCGGGAGGGATGGAAACGAGCACTTTTGCTACATGATATTAGAGAAAAGCAATTATAACGGCATTAATTATACCTTGGCAAATATTTAAAACGCGCGGGCGATTGATATTTGTTTGTGACGGATGAATGTGGAGAGGGATGATCGGGGAGGGGGGGGGGGGAGGGATACGCGGTTCGCTCTCTCAGATCAGAAGAGGTAAATTTTCGCTTGGAAATTAATTATTTCCGTGCAAACATTGCTTTAATATATTCCGATTGACGTTAGCGGAGGTTTCGCTCCAACGATGGTCCCGACATTTGGCGTATGAAATAAATACGCCATCATGTACCGCCGTCGGTTACCGTTCGCCCGGATAGAGCGGACACGCGATATTTCGGATTGCTTTTTTTCCACTCGCTGATCTCCACGCTTCTGTGTACATTGGACGAAAATACACAGAAAAAGAATATCCTATTTTCGAGTCTTTGGCAAACACGGGGCGAAACCAGCGGGGCGACTACGAATACGTCATACCTCAAATTTGATGAATTTTTACCAAATTCGGTTGTGCACGCGTGCACAGACACGGGTAAAAGAAGGGTGGATATCTAAAAGGTGGATAACTATCGGGTGGTTAATGGGCGGAACAAGGAAATAATACATAGGATGGGAAGGGAGGTTCGAAAATTCTTATTTTTAATAACGAAGGTGTAATGAGTTTTTCGATGATAAAAATCTCAACATTTTTTTCATATCTTGATCGAGAATATTGTTGGAAGGAGAATAATAGAGCAGAGTGTGAATTTTGCTCTACATCTTAATGTTACGAAGAAAACAATAAATGTTTTAAGGATTGTTTTAATCAAAATGATATTCGAAAGAAGAAAAAGAAAAAGAAAAGAAATCGTCCGTACAACTTCAAAACCAAGATTTCCATTATTTTTGATAACTTTTTAGCTCAACTTACACACAAGTAAATTTTTCCGACTATTGTAACTTTGTGCAGAGTGTGGCAAGTTTGTGTATAACCGGATATAGATGAAGTTATTCTGTGTGCAAAAATAAATGAAAAATTTAATATAAAGTTTCTGAAAAAGCAAAAAAAAAAAAAAAAAAAAAAAAAATGCTGAATTGGATACAAAAGAACAATTAGTACTCTACACGTGAAAATGAACAAAAATTTTTTCGCTTGACATTTCGTTTTCGAGAAAATTTAGTTCGAATACATGTATACTTGAATAAATCTTGTCCAAACATGTTCAAACTTCATTTTATTAAAAAAAAAAAAAAAAAAAAAAAAAAAAAAAAAAAAAAAAAGAAAAAAAAGACCCGAAACAAAAAATTCTACTCTATATTTTTGATTTACTTTCACATGTGAAATAACTCCCTACCAATTTTCCACCCCCGGAAATTTTTCAGTCCCCGGAATTAATCCATTCGCGTTGAATAACAAGTTAGAAACACGGCGTACAGACATTTATTATTATTATTATTATTATTATTTATTGGTTAATAATCCTAGACAAATTATTATAAAGAACAAAAATTCGTTTGAAAACAGACTTATATAAGTAAAGACGAATTATAAAAAATGCCACGTTCGAAGATCATTTTCTTTTCGACTTTGCTATTGTAATTAATTTTGATCAATCCGGAAAAGTATAAAGAATCACTATCTAATTGATCGAATACGCGAGATATTTCAATGTCGAGACTTGTATTATTTAAAGTTTGAAAGGAAAAAAAAAAAAAAATTAATATTTCAACTACGTTAAGTGACCGTGACATATCAATTCTTCTTCCAAGGAAGAAGATTAAAAATTACTTGGCACGCGTTAAACGCGAAAACTCGAAAACATTGCGACAAATTTTATTATATCCACGCTTTCCCTTCTATCTTTACACCGTCGAGAACTCTCGCCGGTATCGCGTACAGAGTGTTGCCACACCCTGCACCCTATTTATACCCGGAATAATTGTTATCACGTCAAGGTTTCCGCGGTTCGATGTTTTTGCAGTCGATAATGACGGGCTGGTTACACGAGACTTTCCACTGTGAAACACCAATTCTCGCTCGCTCTGTTATTAATTTAACCATTGGGACAGAGAATTCATCAAACCCCGCGCGTTAATTGCTAACGGTGAGCGGAACGAATCGAAGTATAGTTACGTCGGCACGTTGATTATCTCTGAAACGGAATCGTCCATTTTGATGTTGGTTATTGGATTATAATTTCTGCCCCGGTGTATATCGCATTTTGATGTAACATCGTTCGGGTCTTCGACAGCCGATTATAACGTCGGCGTGTTGTTTGCGTATCGATGAACATGCACGGTACACGATGCGCTCAAGAGTTATGATATACATACATATATATATATATATATACACATAATATATATATATATAAATGTACACGAAGTATATTATAAAAGAACATTGAAATTACACTGTAGCAGCACACCAGAAGCATTATATAACGCGCCTATATATATATATATATATATATATACACGTATATATATACATATAATATATACGATATGTATATAATATTCACAGGATGATAACGTCGATACATTGGTGTCGTTGTGTATACGTATACAGGATGGAAGGTGAATCAATTAAAAAAAATGATAATTTTTCTTGCATTGTCGAGAAACATTGGGTTGGAAAAAGTTGTGATCGCTGAGGAATGTTGAAAAGGGACATCAGGAATAGAATTTTCGTCCCTTAGGGTTCCATCCTGTATGCGTACGCGTAGTGCATGTATATATATTTATATACATTTACGTATAATATACGTATATAAATGTACACATGCGACCAATAGTTGCATGCAACAGCCATGAAACGCGATCAGCGGAATCGAATTTTTCAGAGTTAAGTGCTCGAGTGCTCGGATAAAAGCATATTAAAATCGAACGTTCGGATTCATTTGCTTTCGCTTTTCTTTTTTTTTTTTTTTTTTTAATTCCATTTCTCTTCGCTTTAATAAATCGTTCTTTCGAAATTTATCGCTCGACGATTACTCGATTCGACGAAACAGAGAATACCACGTCAGATATATTCGCGAACGATATAATTATTCAATTTTGTCAAATAATAATTTCTCCTTTTTTCCCTTTTCTCTTTTTAACCAAAACTCGTTACGGAATCCGATTTGGATCGCTGAATCCCGTTTGGCTAGGCTTCTCGTGCTGTTATCGAAAAAAGCACACTACTGAAATGCGTTTGGTTGAAAGTTGGATGAAAAACTCGTTGCAGATACGGAAGGCTTGACGGAATTCTCGATAGAAGGCGAAGAGGGAAAGAGTAAATGGGGAAGAAAAAACTTACCGACACCGGGGTAGGGTTGCATTCCAGGATACGCGGCGGCATGCTGGAGTGCCGCCTCCCCATTAGGCAGCCCTTGTGCTGGAATGGACAGATGGAGGGCATCTACACTTCAGTAAGCTCAGCTCTTATCGGGGACGGACCTACGTCTAGGGCCCCTGTCGCAATACGTGGCTGACCAATCGATATCGCACGGTGTCGTGTATTCTTGGATCCCTCGTTAACTTTAATCTGATTTCACGCGAGGTAGGAAGGGAAAAAAAAAAAAGATCCTCTCCACATCCTCCCTTCCCTCTCTCCCTTCGCGCCAACGAAGATCGAAAAGTTTCGTTCCGATCTTTCAACATTTTTATTATTATACCTCTCTATTAAAAAATCATTCTCGAAATCGGGATTTTTCGTGAACGCGGCCGTTCGATACTTAACAACCCCCTCCCCGCTTTATCGCGAAGAGGGAGGGGGGAGAAAAAGAAGGAAAGGAAGGAAGGAAAGGACGAAGGAGAGGAAAAAGTGAAAAAGATTTTTCCAAGAAGAGGAGGAAAGAAAGGATCGAGGGTAACCCCCTGGTGGTGTCTGGGGCGAGGTTACCCGCTTCTCATCGCGAAGGCAAAATAATAAAGTCCGGCGTCGATTGGCCGAGCATTGCGCAGGGGCGGCACACTGCGCCTGAGTTGATACTCACGTCCCGGATAGGTCTGCGGTATCCCGTTGGTGTAGACACCAGGATCCGAACCTGCTGGTTGACCATTCGGTGTTTGTGCAGCCATGTTGAAATTGGGCATCGTTGGCGACGGTAACGACGGTATCGCCCCGTTAACAGGCTGCCCTGTACCGGTACCTACGAGCAAACCTGATCAGTACACACCGGTTACCCTCTTGCTCTTACAACACCGACCCCTCGGTCACCCCCTCCCTTCCCTCCCTCCCTCGCCGCGAGGCCATCGGATCTCCAACCGGATCGCGCTTACCCAGAGAGTTGGCCCCCCCTCTCTCTCTCTCTCTCTCTCTCTCTCTCTCTCTCTCTTGTCAACCGATTTGCACCGATATATTTACGCGGCGCGCGCGCGCGCGCGCGTGTGTGTGTACCGTGTAATTGGAAGGACGCGCGAGACCTCGCGTTCCAGTGTTTGAGGACCCGGCCGCGGATGGATCCCGCAGATTTCTGGGATATCGATCCCAGATTTTAGAGGCGATTAATGTAACGCGACTCGCGGTTGAATATCGCCACAGGTTAATGATACACAGGCGGGATCGATACCGTTTTGTTTCTCTTAGGATGATCTCTAGGATCTGTGATCTCGATATTCTTGACTTTGGGATTTTGGTATAGGGATATTTTTGAGGAAAGTATTCGGTTTTGCTTCAGAATCAAAATTGTTGGAAGAGTAAGCTTTTCAGGACGACGATTTTAGCTTCGAAATGGGATTGTGAGACAGACGCAGCGTTTTTTAAAATAAACGAATATATATATATATATATTCAATGTGTATGAAAGAGCAATAAATTACGTGATAATACATTTTAGGAAAAAATTATCTCGAAAAATAGGGAGAAAAGTATTTCGAATTTTGTATTATTATAATGGGACACGCGAAGATGAAATGTATATAAGAAAGTATCTCTGTAGATATTTACTGAAAATCGTTTCTTTATTCGAGAGAAGAAAAGGGAGATAAAATTTTCTTCTTGCAAGTGATTCGAGATAAAAGTAATATTTTTTTACCACGTTCGCTCGAATATTAAATCCCTTCAACTTTTCATCCGTCCACTTTTCTACATACAAATCGCCCCCCTCCCCTTCCCAGTGCTGAAGAATTGACAGGTGGGACGTATCCCCCGAAGAAATAGAAGCGCGCGACCAATCTGCCGGCGCGTGGCGGCGTGGCGAGCCGTTGGAAAGGATCGAAAGGAAAGAAGGAAGGAAGAAATAAAAATATTATTTTTCCCTTATCGAACGGTATTATCGGTGTTTCGAGAGGCTCGAAAGCGCGCCAGAACTCCACCGTTGGAGAGCCGATTTCCTCGCTTAGTTTACCTGGCCGTGCGCTATTTCGTTCCCTCCTCTTGTGCACGCGTTGGCGAATCGGAGGAGAACTGGGGAGGAGGGAGGTGAAGGGAAGGAGGAGAAAAGGAGGAAGGAACGGTGCCGCCACTTTGGCTTTTCCTCCTTCCCTCGTTCGGCGGGCGAGGCTTTCGATAAAGTTTCGCGGTACTGGCAATATCTTTCGCTCGAGTCACGCTCGGTGAAAATGTTGTATTGATTTATGAGCCGGTTATAAGGCAACGGACTGTACGCGCTCTCCTGGATCCGCGGGAAAAGGAATAAATGGGGGGAGGCGGAGGAGAGCGGGGAGGGGGGTAGATAAAGAAAGAAGTTTCGCCCCGGTGAAACTGGGAAATTTCACAACAAAGTGTACATAAGGGGGCGGGACTGTATATTTTTCTTCGCGTGTCCCATTTATTTCGAATAATTTCTCGGATATTCACCCTCCCCTCTCTCTCTCTCTCTCTCCTTTCTTTTTCTCTCCTCTTTTAAAATTTTCGCAGAAACATATTTCCTTCCGTCCAAGAGCCGTAAGAGGAGTAATATGTATATATATATATATATAATTCCTTCTTCCTAATTTTTCAATTCGATACTTTTTCTATTTTTTTTTTTCACTCGTTGAGATTAATTTTTCCACGATGTATTCGCGAAAAAAAAACTCTTTTTTATTAGTCTGGCTCTTAGCCGTTGTTGCGATATGCGATGTCGGGGAAGAAGAAGTTTATCGATGTTTATCGTAAATGAAATAAAATGAAAGACGTACCGGAAGTCGGTGGAACAACAGGGTTTGGCATGCCGTTCAACGCGTGCGGCAGTTGGCCGGCGCCGACGTGTGCCAATGCTGCCATTGGATTGATATACGTCCCCTGTGCTGTTGCTGCGGCCATCAGAGCTGCTTGCTGCTGTAATTAGAATCGTTTGTCTCGAAAATTAATCTAGAATTTTTCTCGCGAATTCGAATAGATTTTTTTTCAATTTCGAAAGTTTATATCGAAAAAAAAAAAAATTAAATTAACGATATCGAGTGACGCCGGTCTCCATTTCTAACAAGATGGAAACAATTACAGGTTGCGATAATAAGAGACGGTAACACAGGGGAGAGAGGAAGCGTTAACCGTAATTGTGACCCACCTGAGCGTAAGCGCCGTAAGCGCCGAACTGATTGAAGACGTTGAAAGGGTTAAGGAGGCTCATGTTCCCGGCCATTTGCTGCATGCGTCTTAGTTGTCTCTCTTTCTCAGTATCTGCGAACTTTACCACTAAGCTGGATGACGCACCCTGAAACAAATCATTTCGATTTTCCACGTTCAATTATATCGTGATACACAAATATTATGCAATACGTGTAACTATAACACATCACTTCATCCACGATATCTGGTTTTACGTTCAATCGAACCAAAAATCGATCTTAATACGAATCTTGGGTGGAATAAATCTTCATTCCAATGCGTCGAAGGAAGAACTATTGCAGGAAAGGGAAGATTCTCAGCAAGTGTGAAATGGAAAGAATACTCGGATAGGCCTTAATTTCCATGAGACTTCTCATCCTCCATGAATTTGCGCGTGGAAAATTTGATGATGACGCCGCTTCGACAACAGGCGTGATCATCAAACAGGATTATACGTTACTTATTAAAAATTAACTCGTTTATTTTTCCGCGTCGAAGAGAAAAAAGGAGGAAAATTTTGTGGAAAAATTTTGCTGAGAGAGAGAAATTATTGTTGTCCCTTTATCGCGGCCGGTTACGGATAAGGGAGGGCGTTGAACGAGCGAAAGGATTTTTCAAAAATATGGGGAAGACGTTCCCCTTTGAGATGTTTACGAGGATACGTAAGGCGATGACGTTTCTCACCGCGTCTAAAATATAAATGGAAAGGCAACAGGTGGTCAGTGGCCATTGTGGCTGGGTGTGGAGAAAAGCTCAGCTTTCAAGCTTTCTGGTGATATATTATATTCACGTCATCAATGCAAATGCTGGGCGTGTCTGAGTTTATATAACGACGGTAATATTGTAACCCGTTGACACGCTTGCTGAAAATCCCCTTCCTCGTCACGCGATTTTGCACGCCTTTCTCCTCCCCCTTTCGCTCCTATCCTTTCTTATTATTACGATTCTTCCGTAATTCTTCATTCTCTCTCTTCATTCAGAAAATTATCGATAGATATCAATCGTCACGAGACAGATCCATTACGCAACCTTAAAGATTCGATTGAAATCGGGGAAACTTTAAACCGTTATAATTCGCAAGATAACAGGTTTCGATCGAAAGAACGAAAGATCGATTCTCTTAATACGATTCCCGAGATATCGTCGTTTAAGGAAAAGTGTAATTTTTAATCTTCGCTAGTTATCTACCTTTCGAAAATTGAAATTTGGAAAACACGATCCATTAAATCGAAAGTTAAAATTGTTGAAATGGATAATAATTGACCTTTTTACGGAAACTTTGCACAATGTTTTAAAAAATGGGTGTAAAACACGACTGTGACGCGTTTATGGAATCGGTACGTGTCGTTGCATTAAAAACGCGTAATACGTACGTGATAATACCCGTTCGTGCACGGGCGTTAAGCATCGAATGGAAAAGGATGATCCAAGAGTTGGTCGGGTCGATCGAACCGATGTATTATAACCGAGAGACGATTTTCAATCGGATAGGGTGTATCATCGATATCGGCCCAATTGTATCGAGGATATTGTGTATGCCCCGTGTATATAAAAAGCGCTTTTGCTTTTATTATTTCTCGTTGCCGAACATTTCGGTGTCGTTGTCAAAGGATACGCGGATTCGAAATTTGTAAAAACTTTTTCACCCGAGCCTCGCCTTTTTTTTTTTTTTTTTTTTTTCGTTTAATTCTATTTTTCGTAAAATCCCTTACACACAGAGACCCATCGTCGGATACCGGCGGGCTACGAAACGAGCTCGTACGTAAAAATTTATACGATCCCATGGAACGTAGGCGTTACTCGTGGAATCGAGTCAGAGTTTCGTTACAGACAAATTTTTCGTACGGAGGAAAAAGAGAAAAATTAAAATATATCTCCGTCGCTTTCTTTCTTCCTTCTCTTCTTCAACTCGAACACAAGTTAGAGATTTCTTTCTTTTTTTTATCGGCAAAAATTTTGGCCTCGAGTCGTGTATATATATATATCGAAGGAGAAAGAACACCTCGATAAGTTCACGAGGATATATTAAAAGCTTTGAAAGCGGTGCAGATATTTTTCATTCCCGATTCTCATTAGCATTTAACTCGAAGCGCCACTTTAACTCACGGTCACGCGTCGAATACAATTCATCGATGTTCGATGAATCGAGGGGAAGGAGAGGTGGGGGGACGAGGAAGGGAGAAGGAGACGGCAATCGCGATTATTAAAAGTTTCGTTTTACGGCCGAGTCGAATGGGGGCCAAACGCGGCGTATAACCGGCCCGTTTTCGAGGAAACCTGGATCCACCAGGCAGCGCCAGTTTACAAGGCATAAAAGTTATGCGGGTTTCATGGCTTGATACAACTTTCCGCATTACTGTAACTAATATCAAGAGTATCCGGGAGAACTCATACGTGCCGTTTCTCCACCCTTTAGCCGCGCGAAACCGTGAAACTCGGGTTAAAACCACCCTTAATTTTGACCGCGCTTGTTCAAGGGGTTGCGATACAGGGTTAACGCGTTTCAAGATCGTTTCTTCGAAACAGGATAACGATGCTTTGATTATTTTGGAGAATTTTTGGACAATTGTCTAAATCCATGTACCTCTTGAGATGTAAGTAATTAATTCGATTAATTTCGTTTGCGTGTCGAGATAAGTGTGATACAATCGCAATTCATTAATTATATTATAATTCTATTATATCGTTGATTGTTTCTTCGTCTTTTCCCTTTCGAAAAATAATAATATTAGTTTGATTAAAAATATTCTTTAACTCGAATCCGTTCCAAGTGAAGATTGGGCAGGATATATTTTATTAGTAGTAATTTTTCTAATCAATTACACGTATCGTGTAGACTATTCTAGTACTTCGTGCATAAAAGCAGTCACGTAATTCAAAATCGTATCGTACGATACATAATATTATAAACGTGTTACTCGACTGATGTTGAAACTCTGATTTTCATCGCCTCAACGAAGTTAAGAAATTTCCAAACAGATTTCTTTCTCACTTACTTACGTCATTCAAGCCAACAGAATCGTTCAAAATTTTCACAAAATAATTTTCGAATTTTATTATTGAGAGAAATGGGGAATAAATTGAAAGATAAAACGTTGGCCACTCGTCGCAAGGGCGTGCAAGGATATGCAACCCCGAGCGTCGAGGTCATTGGCGATGGGAAAATTCGCAGGGCGAAAATATTCAGGGGCGTTCCGTCGTAAAGCTGGGAAAAATATCGACACGGCTGCACACTGGCTGGAGACGCTGTAAAAAGCGGGGGGTAGGGGTAGAGGGGTACGACATTTTGTATTCTCTCTACGGAGCTCGAACAACTCGTTATGCGCGGTGAAAAGCATCGACGCGTGTTGTTGAGGAAAATAATTTGTCTCGCGTCGACAGCCTCGAAGGCCTCTCTCTCTCTCTCTCTTTCTCCGTTGCGTGGAAATGGCTGGCTAAGTCGCGTGGCATATATGACATTTACACGGGACGAGGATGCGCATCGATAGATACAGAGGCGGCGAAGGGAGGGTAAGAGAAGGGTGGCGAGGTCGTATCAGAGCCAGTGAAGCCGAAGCCTCATTATTGGGGGATTACGGTTCATTAATTCCGATCCAACGTTCCTCAACTACACGCGAAAAGAAAAAGCCACCCCAAGCGGTATCACGGAGGAGGGAGGGGAAGAGAGAGAGAGATGGAGGGGGAGGGAAACGCGTTTGAACGCTTTCCACTCCTC
The DNA here is from genome assembly GCF_014066325.1 of Apis laboriosa. Taxonomy (NCBI): domain Eukaryota; kingdom Metazoa; phylum Arthropoda; class Insecta; order Hymenoptera; family Apidae; genus Apis; species Apis laboriosa. Next base: position 2,467,420 of record NW_025223140.1, read on the forward strand.
GGCTCGTTATGTTTGTACACTTTACCAGTGCAGGTTGTCTCTTTAAAATCCGTGATACAAAAGCGCAGTCTCGTTATACCGGCGCTAGAGGGGTACAAAGTCTTCGTTACGGGGGATGGGGGGGGAGGATGGAGGGGGCTCGACGAGAGATGAACTTTGTTGTCCGGTTGGAAACGGGTTGGCGGCGGCTTTTGTTACGGCGAAATCGTCGGAAACGAGTCGAACGATGCTTATGATCCTTTCCGATTCTTCGTGGCAAGCTTTATTATTCGTTCTTTCCAGCCTTCCTTTCCTCCATTTTCCCTCGCTTTTGCGAGTGTAATAGTGTAATTTCATTTCTCTCTCTCTCTCTCTCGAGAAATGAACAATAGCATTGTTAATGTGATTAAACGAAAATTGTTATTCCAATTGTTTGACGAAGGAAAATTTTTAATTGCTCGATAAGAGATTTCTATAAAATATAATAATAATAATAATAATAATAATAATGATAATAATAATAATAATAATAATAATAATAATAATAAACGTTGTCGAACGAATCCAGCCGAATTAACGCGTTTGGGACGAGGGAAAAATTGCCCCTCTCCCTCCCTCGCCCCCTAGTGGTCCTTTGAGACGGGATAGAAATCTTTGAAAGTGAAGGCACGGGTCAGAGAACCGCGATATTGCGTCGGAGCCGGGAACGGGAATGAAGCAATTACCTACTGATTGGAGGTTCTCCCGTTAGCTGCGCCATCGCACTTGCCAATTCGCCAGCTGGTAATTTCAATGGGTACAACTGGAACCGCAAGACCGGCCGATTGCCCCTTGTCCACGCGATCCTCCCTCCCCTCCCCCCTCCGAAACTATCCAATTCTCCGCCGCGCTTCGAGTTACAAGTTTCGCACCTCGCTCGAGGGAGGGGCAGAAAAAAAAAAGAGAAAAAGAAAAAAGTACTCGCTTTGAACTATTTTCAATTTGATCTCGTTATAACGAGGATACGGCAAAGGAAGCTGAAACACGATTTCACGGATTCCCGATACTCGAGCCGAGTAACAAATTTTTGAATAATAATAGAGTTTAAAGTTGATCCTTTTTTTAACAGTTGTTGTTAGAACGTTAGAACGGAGACTCGCTAATCGAATTCAACAAAAAGAAACATTTGAGAAAATTAATCAATCTATCCGTATAAGTTATTTCGTTTCCAATGTAGATTGTTGGATTTTCTTTTCAAATAAGTATTAATTTTTCTTATTTTCTTGTCGAGGATTCTTTTTCATCTTGTTTACGGCCTCTTGAAAATTTGTGTTTCAAGGCTTATCCAAGGGAAATTTTTACTCGATATTTCGTCCCGATATATTTATAGATAGAAGATGCCGATATCAGTATCCGCTCGGAAACTGTTGAAGGATCTGTTTTGGTAAGAAGGGACTCCCCGTAATTACGAGGGTGGCCCCGTAAAATTTGAAGAGCAATCAATTGGAGGAGACGTAAATCCTATAAATCCGCGATAATTTAATCTTTAAACGTCCCCTCCACCCCCGTCAACATCCAACTTTACTTTCATCGAATCGATCGTCTATTTTTCTAAGGGGAAGAGAAGGCTAGAAATATATATATATATATTATAAAGGTAAATTCGCTTCGATTCAAATTTAATCACGATAATAGCGATATTAAGGTCCTCGAGTACGGTTATTTCATAAGAGGAAGATATCCGAGTGGAGGGAAGGTCTCCATGTCTCACGCTTGATCGCGTTTCCCCTTCCCCCCTTCGGGGATCCCCGTTCTGATAGAAAAGAGACTCGCCAAACAAGTAACAGTTGTACAGGAGATAAAAGCAATGCAATTACGAGGCCGCCAAGGGAATTACTCAGGGAATGTCTTTAATTAAATGTTGGAAGCAGTTTCCGAGCCTCCGTTAATGCAGAGACAATTTCCTTCCATCCACTTTTCGCTCGTTTCCTCGAACGAAGAAAGGAACATCCGCCAAGGCTCGAGGGCTACTCCCTCCTCCACCATCCACTTTTACACACGCTTCTACTTTTCTTCCGTTTAATGAACTTTTCGAGTTCGCCCATCTGATCGTCAACGCGTGTCAACCCGCCTTCTCCCCTCATCTTGCGATTTCAAAATCATCCCGAAATCACGAGTCGTTCCACAATCGTTTCTCGTCGTTCCAATTTTCGTTCGATCGGAAATTTAAAGATTTTTATATTTCATAATTTATAATTTTTTATATGTTTCATAATTTTTAATTTTTCATAATTTAACAATTATTATCTATTATTCCGTAAATAAGAGAATAATGAGCAAAAGCTTCACGATTTTAAAAAAAAAAAAATAATTACAATTAAATGTTAAAATGTTAAAAATTGTCAAGTTATAGCTTTATAGATAAGAATCTTTTCGATAATTTAGTAATTTAGCAATTATTATCTACTATTCCGTAATAAACTAGAATATACTATATAAATAAACTAGAATAATGAGCAAAAATAATGAGCTTCAGGATTTCAAAAAAAAAAAAAATAATTACAATTAAATGTTAAAATGTTAAAAATTGTGAAGTTATAGCTTTATAGATAATCTTTCGATAATTTAGTAACTTAGCAATTATTATCTACTATTCTGTACATAAACTAGAATAATGAGCAGAAGCTTCACGATTTCAAGAAAAAAAAGAACTACAATTAAATGTTAAAAATTGTGAAGTTATAGCTTTATAGATAAGAATCTTTTCGATAATTTAGCAATTATTATCTACTATTCTGTACATAAACTAGAATAATGAGCAGAAGCTTCACGATTTCAAAAAAAGAAAAAAAACTACAATTAAATGTTAAAAATTGTGAAGTATAGCTTTATAGATAAGAATCTTTTCGATAATTTAGCAATTATTATCTATTATTTTGTACATAAACTAGAATAATGAGCAGTAGCTTCACGATTTCAAGAAAAAAAAAAAAACTACAATTAAATGTTAAAAATTGTGAAGTATAGCTTTATAGATAAGAATCTTTTCGATAATTTAGCAATTATTATCTACTATTCTGTACATAAACTAGAATAATGAGCAGAAGCTTCACGATTTCGAAAAAAGAAAAAAAATAAATTGTAAAGTTATAACTTTATAGATAAGAACGGAAATCTCTTCGATAATTTAATAATTTAACAATTATTACCTACTATTCCGTAATAAACTAGAATAACGAGCAGAATTCAAAAAAAAAAAAAAAAAAAATAACTACAATTAACTACTTCGCGTACGCGTAGATCCTCGTCGATGACAACCGCGTAAAGGGAATCGTTCTTTTCCTTCCCTCTTCGAAACGTTCTTTAAATTCGCGGCCGCGCGTTCCCAGAAAGAAACACGCCGTCCCCTTCGCCACGGAGGGGACGGCGTGTCTTTTTATTCCGAGCACTTAATTTCCGAGCGGTGCGCCGCCACGCCCGAAGGGGTTGGCCGGGGTATAAAATAAAAACGGAGCAGCAACGTTACGTAAAATTCCCCACGCTGTACGGCGGGGGGGAGGGGGGAGGGGACGACTGTGTTACGTCCTGCCACGTTTTACCCCCGCCGCCAAACCCTGGCAAAACACTTCTCTCTCTCCCCCCCCTCCCCCCTCCCCCTCCCTCCTTTCCCTAGGTTTGCTTTTATTACGAGACATTTCGGGAGTTTGCAGAGGCAACGGGTGAACGAAGAGCACGTCTCTCCACCACCACCACCTCTCCGCGGTGGTGGGGGTGGTGGGCTGCCGCGAGCGTGTCGCGAGGCGTGACAAGAAATGTCACACGCTTCAGAAGGCATAACTACTACGCGCGAGGGCTCGCATTCCAACGGTGACACGTACCGCGTAAGAGAGAGAGAGAGAGAGAGAAAGAGGAGGAACCAACCCCGCAAAATATTCACTCCTCCCGGCAGAAATATTGGCCGCCGCCGCCGTCGCGTGACGCGTGAACACCCTGTCAATTCGAGTAGAGGAAACCGCGTTACACGGCTCGATGATCGGTCGAGAGAGAGAGAGAGAGAGAGGAGGAGGGACGAATTTGCCCGCCGTGGCCGCCAATTTTTCACGGTAATAACCAGGGTTTAATGATCGATCAGTTGATACCTTTCCTCCCTCTAGGTCTCTATGATTTCGAAATTGAGCCGAGCGCCATTTCCCGATCACGGCCGACCCCCTAGAGAAATATCCATCCTCCACAATATAGATGTAAATTCGGGCCCCCTTTTCCCCCCGATATACCTAACGATTGATTTTCGATTCGTGCCGTCGATTTCCGATTCCCTTCTTCGATTCGATGCTCTCTCGATTTTTTTTTTTTTTTTTTTTTTTTTTTTTT
>NW_025223140.1:2471793-2480996 GCF_014066325.1 Apis laboriosa
TTTTTTTTTTTTTTTTTTGTATAAACGATAAACTTCTTCTTAAATCCTTTGTTAAACTCGTGTGCCACGAATTTCGAATTTCGTGATAAGATGACGGTTGAATTAATAATGAAAAGGAGAACAAGGGGGGGAAAAAAAAAATAGTCTAGTTGAAATTCGATGGTTCACGGATGAAAGAGGAATGACAGAGCGGCGGAGTTGGAAATATAATATTTTCGCGCTGGCTGTTTGATGGAAACTTATAACGCTTAGAGAAAGAAAAAGCGGATCGCGGATACCGTAAAAATATTGGCCGTTGAAGTTGAGAACCGCGCGAACGCGTCGTCTATTCGAGCAACGTAAATCATATTACACGGTTACTGAATCCGAAGTGAAAAATGTTTACAGAACTTGAGTCGTATAAAGTAGCAGTTTTTTTCGCTCGGGGAAAAACTGCAGTATTGACACTGCGAAATATTAACCGCAATAGTTGGGCGAAGTTGTTTCGACGAAAAGAAATATTATCTCGTGGCCCACGATAAGATATATATACGGCGATAGATGTATCGAATATACGATTTTTTTGGGATACGCTTAATAAAAGTGTTTTAAAATAATTAAGAAATGATGTTTGAAAAAATTATACACGTCGTGCGTTTGTCCTTTTTTCGCAAGAAGAAAGTAAAGAAATTTACATTTCAACAGTTTAATGATTATGAAATGCGGGTAATTACAACGTGTACTTTTTACTTGACCGCTAATTAAAAGCCGTATAGAAAATTTTTCCCTTTAACTTCAATTTCTTTTGAACAAAGCTTCGTAAAGTTTTAATGAGTTAGAATTTGTCGTAATTGCTTACCATTAGGATAAACTTGCTCGATACGATATTTTAGTAAAATGATCCATCGTTGGTAATTATTTTTGCTAATGCGCGAAGAAATTAAAATTTTTACTCGTCGAATCGAAGATAAAAGGAAAAAGAAGGGGGAAAAAGGGGAGAGTATAAAATATCTTTCGTTCCAATTCAACTTCTTCCATTGCATATATATATATATATATATGTATATTTATAACCTGTACTTTTTTTTTGTTTCGCAAAATCACCGGTAAGAATTTTATTTTCGAAACGCGTGTAACGCAAAATTTCCCCGTGTTGTGTAATTCTTGCTCGATGGTAAAAATATCAACCATTTCTACCATTCATAGTAGAAATATCCACCATTTCTGATACGCTGATTTCGCCGCGGCAAGTTTTATTTCCGGAATAGCAATTTCGTTGATGTAACGATAATAAATTCTGCACAGAGAGAGAGAGAGAGAGAGCACGAAAGAGATCCAAAACTGCGTGCAGAGATATTCGAGATCGAATATATAACATTTCGTAAAATGTTTTCGTTACGTTTAATCGTGATATTTCGGTATAATAATATCTCTAAAACTGTGCATCGTAAAATTGTGTAAAATTGTTTCGAGACAAATTGTATTTTTTTTTTTTTTTTTTTTGATTTTATAAATCCAAGCATTATTATTTATAATTCTTTCAATAAGAGAGAGAAAGGAAAGATATTCCCACCGTAAAACGTGGAATGGACGATATTCTGACGGAAGCGAGGGAATAATTTGATTTAACCACTGTTCATCCTACTTTCTCGCAACATGGCGCAATCATTAGTTTATTCCTTCTTTCTTCCCACGCAGATGCGAATTTTTTTTTACATTCACAGCATATCTTCTCACTCGAGTTTAAAATCCGTTAAATTAAACTATAACACGTTCGATCTACCATAACGTTTAATCAAACGATTTGTCGAACGAATAGAGTACATTAGACAGATAATTATTGCAAGACAAATACATAAAGAGAAATTAGAGTACAAAAATTCATCGAGCGACAAAGTGTATTTATTTTTTTTAATTTAAAATTTTATCTATCCGTTATTCCACATCGAAGAGAGAAAGAGCGCCCGAGAAATATATCCATTCCATGGAGATCCAAGTGAAACAATAGCATCGCACAAGGGAGCTGGAACGATTAAGTGGTAGGATGGTACGGTATATATTCCCGGGGATGCTCGAGGATACGAGGTAACTGGTCACAGGACGAAAACGTTCAACTACGGAGGAAGGTCCTTGTGATGATTAAGGCCTGTTAAATCGAGGGATGCGCGAATAGGGTTTGGGGGAGGAGGGGGCCTCCCTCGAAGATATGAGGGATCCGCCGGGAACATTCCAAGGACTCTCTATACAGCGGAGGAGAACGAGCCAAGGGCGGACTTAGAAGAGCAAAATCTCGAGCCGCGTCCTTGTTAAACGAGAATGTTCGAGGTATGGCCATTGGGTCGGGATCTACTTCAAAATATATACGTATACGTTTCGCCAAATATCTTGCCTTCCATTTCTTTCCCTCGAAGGTAGACACGAAGATGGCGAAATCGAGAAACTTCTCCAATATCTTTCTTTTCTTTTTCTTCGAAAATCTTTATCATTCTGGTTAACTAACCAAATGATTGAAATGTAATATTTTTAAGAATACCGCTTTATCCAAGATTAATAAAGATATTATTTAAAACATTATCCATGAACACTCGAACCAGGCAATCTTTTTCGTTTAATGAAGGTTAATATTAAACGTGAATCTTTGACGAGGAATTTAGACAAGGCAAGTTTACGCGATAAAAACAAATGGGGCGGGGGTAAAATTTTAATACGTAAGTTGAATTCGGATTCGACGAGAGGGGCCGGTTCAAACGATTCACGAAACGTTTCTCTCTCCTCCACGAGGGCTAATAAATCTAGAATCGTCCTAATGAAACGGCAAACCGCGCGTCTCGCCACCCTCGGCCGCTCAATGGTTCAAACGCGATGAAATCTCGTAACGTCGGTGTCAAGATTTGCATAATTCGCGGTGATAATTAAGCGATCTGCATATTACCGTCCCCGTCAGCCTCTCTTTTAAGGGCAAATAGTCCCTGCCACTAAACTTCTCCTCTTCCGTGCCCACAATTTCTCCTCCTGGTATTCCCGCTATTGGATTAAAGCGTTGTAACGAGCAATATATTCGTCTGTCCTCCTTCCCCTCCCGCGCATTTCGCACACGTGTCGCGCGAATTTCTGTCTTTCTATCGGGGGAAGTAGGCGTCTTTTTTTTTTTTTTGTAATTGTTGGACCGACGTCCAAACGACGAAACAATTGCCGGATACATAGGAAAATAGAGGGTGTGTATGGACTTTCTCTCCTCCTACATCCACGGATTCGTTTCTTTTGTGCTCGAGTCGCGACGCGTGAACTTTGAACGAAGCTTTTCTTTTTTTGCGATTTTTGTGGCCACTGTTTACAATTGTCTTGATCGATAGAATTAGTCGTTTGTTGAAAGGAGGAGATTGTTGTGTGAGGGAGAAAAATTTACAATAAGAATATGAAAATTAAGTATCAGGATCGATCAATTAATGTCTTTTTTATATATATATATAATTATAAGTTTGTTTCGCCACGAGTTCAAGTTACATCAAGTTTGATGGATCGTACTTTGATTAATATTGTTTTTTAATAAAACTTTGGACGTTGAAAGTTTTATTGAGAATTTAGCCGTTTCATCTGCAACTACGTAATAGGATAACTTTTTTATTGTAGGAAGCCTGGTCCTCTTGAAAAAAAAATTACTTTGGAAAATCAATCAAGCGTAATACTGCTTCCAGAAAAGAAAAAGAGAAGAGAAAAAAATCATCGAACGAATTCAACAATTCGAAACGATATATAATACACAACATGGAAAATAGAATTTTATAACCAAACTATTCAATCATTTTCGAGAATATCCGTGCAATCGATCATATATCGAGACACACTATGAAAAATATCCTAATATATTCATTCGTTTCGCGGTGTCTAAAACCAAAACCACGTTCCATAAATTTTTAAACTTTAAAAACTAAGTCCCTCGAATCGGGGGAGGGGAATGCCAATAATATCTACGATCCAACGCGTCGCTGATCCACTTTCTCACCCTGTATTACTCCCTATCGATCACCGACGGTCAACGTTTCGTCATTAATCACGGATCCGCCGTACGAACCCGCCCACCCCCCGTAAGCCTAATAAACCTGGTGGGCCAAACTTCGATACGTCGATGAAACCACCACCTTCGAACAACCGAAGGTGGACGACGATAATAATGACGATGGCGCGAGGAAGAGAAGGAGGAGGAGGAGGAGGAATGTTGTATGGTCAAGTTCGGCAAGCGGCTTTGCCGAACTTTCGCCAATCAGCAGGTGGAATCCCGGCCGAAACTCACTGACAATTCAATTACAACTAGGAATTCCCTGGACCCTGGAAGCTGAGAAAGTTTGGCGGTTTGATAGGGGAGGGAGGTGACCCACACTTCTCCAAGTGTTATGCAGATTTCTGTTTGGCCAGTCATTAGATTGCAGCCAGGGGGTGTTTGCAGCCACGGCGGTCGTTACGACGACCAACCCTCCCCCCTCGTCCACGATCACCACGTGATATTATTCTTCGACTTCTTTATCCATCGATCTCGTCGTCGTTTCGAAATATCAAAGTCGATTTCGACGAAGCTATCCCCCACCCCTCCAAAAACAGCATTAGTGCACTTACCGGCATAGTTTGGCTACCGTGTAAGGTATTGATCGCCGCTAGCGCTTCTTGATGCGATGAAAGTTTTACGAATGCACAGCCTGGAAAAAGAAAAAGAGAGGGGAAAGTTTCGTTAATCGTTTCGGTTATTCGTCGAGAAATTTGTATGTGGATTGTTTGAAAAGAGTGTGTTATTATCGATATTTAATTTGAATTCGTGTCGCGAGAAAATATCGTTTGTCGAGAGAAAAATGCCTCGTACGAATTGTACGATCGATCGTTGGAACGAAGAAACGAAAAATCGTTTTATCTCGCGCGGAAAAGAAGGCGGAAGGGCCCCTTCTCCCCTCCCCTCCCCGTTCCCGCCATTGTCGCAAAGTCGAGACCATCTCTAACGATGATGGAACGATTAATCGCCCCTTGCTCCCCTCCCCCAGCTACTAGCGTGCTTATCGTTATAGTTAGATGGAGACGCGAAGACAAAGAACTGGAGGGTGCTTTGAAAAATTGACGCGCCAGCGGAGCGCAACGTGCACTTAATAAAAGATGTTTACCACGAACGGAGAAACCGCTCCTTTCGTTTCGACCAATAACGGTGCGTATCACGGCGAGCAAACGATCCTGAAAAATTACCACGATCCGGGATCGTTCGCGGAATAATACGGGGCGATCCGTCACGCCGCCGGAGGATAATTTTAAACGGGGTTTCGAGTTTTTCGAAGGGAAAAAAAAAATGGCGTGTATCGCTTTCGATCGCGACTGTATAAAATTTTATTTATTTAAATTTTGATAATGTAAAAAAAAAAAAAAAAATATCGTCGAGCGTTCGTTCTCGTAGTTGAGGGAAAAATTTAATTCTCCTTTGATCGCAAAGGACAAATATTATTACATTTCAAAAATTGTATTTTATCAAACAACTATATCGAAGTTTAATAAACTCTCTATCGCGAGACTGTGCAATATCAATACATCGCGAAACGTATAGTTTATCTCGAAGAGGAAAAAACAAATTGATCGTTTCATCTTTTTCCTTTTTCTTTTTTTTTTTTTTTTACGGGAAGAAAGCCGTTGCACAACTATTTTCAAACTACTTCGATCGTTCGAAGAATTATTACCAGCAACGTTATAATTATTTCAAATTTAATTAAAACACGCGAAACTTTCCGTTCATCGTGAAACCACTCCGCGGTATCAGCTCATATTTCCCCGTCGAAAAAGGAAGAAAGAAGAAGAGGCGAGGGGGAGGGGAAGAAGAGAAGGAGGAGGAGGGAAAAAAAAAAAATATTACCCGAGGAAGATAAACTAGGAACATCGTTTTGATGAATTAATAAAATCGTTTGCACAGCTGAGGATACCTTGGGGCATCGAGTTTCAGTTTTATCGGATATAAAATCCTCCGCTATTTAACCGTTCCTATATATTTTATATAGTATATATATATATATATATATATATATAATATAAAAGCCGTACCAAAGGAGGGGGAGAGTTGGCGACAAGAATGGAGGGAGGAGGAATGTCCGAAATCGGAGATAAAAGCGATCCGAGGCGTAGGGGGTAGGTGGATAAGATTTTCTCGCGATTCAACCCCTGTCGTACAAGAATTTGTCCGAGCTTCCAAGCTTGTTCCGCTATTCCTTCTTGTGCAAGCGAAATCTCCGACTCTCGAGAAGGAGGAGGGAGGGAGGGTGGAGGAGGGGGGGGGTGGGTGGGTGGTCTCGAAGACGATGCGCTCTTCAGATTTTTCTTCCCCCGTTTCGGCGCGGACGGAAATAAAAGAGTCGAATTTCTCGAAAGTTCGCCTACTCTCGCGCGTTTGTATTTTCGCATTTTCTCCGTTCCTTTGTATTATTCGTGCGTTCATCTTTCTCCCATCTTTTCACTTGGATTCTCTCGCTCGAATCCAAAGCAATTTCCTTCGGTCGATACCAGGGTGATCGATCGACCAGGTATTATTATTAAAAAAGTTACTTTTAAATTAAGAAATTTCGAAAACTCTATATCACCTTGAATTTCCATTTCTCGCGAAAACAAAGAATCGATGGGAAATATCCGAGATCCAGCCAGAATTTCATATTTCACCGTTTTTATATTTAAATATAAGTCCCGCTATTTTCGTATTTTCTCGAACCCTGTCTTTTTTTCCATTTATTTTTACACAATTCCAAGACGAATCTATTCGAGTGTCGACGCCGTCAAAAAAATTTTCTTTAAGAAATTAACGAGAATGTCGAAACTCGAGCAACCTCAAATACAAAACTTTCTCCATCATTTCCCTTTAAGTAACAACAACAATAATAATAATAATAATTTTTACTCACACGCACGCAGCTTGGTGCGCGCGCGCGTCCATGTTCCACCATGGCTCCTTCCTTCCCGCCGGCTCGAAAACTATGTTTGCCCCCCCCTTCGAATAACGGCGAACAACAAACACTGGACAAACCGCTCTGGCCCTCCACCGACGACGATGTAGACTAGTTTCGTGGATCTCTCTCCCCGTTCCCATTCCGTCTCGAGCCCTCGCTCTCGACCCCTTCGCGACCCATCCGCTCCATCCCACTGTTCTCCACTCTTCCCACACCCGGGCCACGAACCAATCGATAACGCCTGCGAGACTTTCCACTCATATATTTGATTGCTCGGCAAACATGTCTAAGTTTATTCTGCGGCCCCCCCCCTCCATCCATCCATCCATCCATCCACCTACGACCCCGTCCAAGCGTTAACGCCGCGCTGCTTGCGCCAGTTTATACCAGGGCGAGCCAGACTTTCGATACTCGGTTGGAAACTCTCCAAAGGGAGGACGAATACGAATCTTTTTTTTCTTTTTCTTCCTTCCTTTCTTTCTAATCTTTTTATGCTCGAAGTAATTCGATCGGTATTAGAGCGACGTGTATTTATAAGTCGTCGATGGGGGAGAAGGGGGGTAATTGAAATACGGGACGGGGGGACGTTTAATCCTTCCTTCCTTCCTTCCTTCCTTCCTTCCGGGATAATCTTCGGCCGCGATTTCATCTCAATTTTCACCACCACGGCGCTTTATTATATCGCGGTTGACTTTACGAATCGGAAATCGAGTTCGCCATTTCTCGCGCACACTTTTCTGTGACTTTAATCACGAGAATTTCGCCATGTTTGTTATATCGTGTTATATCGCCGCGAAAATCGTGAAAATTGTGATTTTTCCTTACGTATTGCAAGCATTTTATTTATTTAAATCCACGCACGTTCCACTTTCAAGTTGAATCTCTCGCTTCTTCCGTTTCTTATACCGACTCGATATTAATCTCGAGAAGAGGCAACGTGAAATATATTAATCAATCTCGTTATACGTGTTTACCGTGGAAAACTGTCCAAACTTTCGAGAGAACTTATATATCCCTTATTATCGATCGAGCGAGAGTTTAACAATTGAATTTATCCATTCGGGACGCGGAAAATCTCGTTAGGTGCGGGTCTAATTGTTTTTGGAACGGAGAGAAGCCGCGGATGGAGGGGAGGGAGGGAGGGGGGGGGAAGATTATCGGTGGCGCGGTTTATCCCGAAAACTTTTCGTTTCGTGACGTGATAAATTAACGTTGGCCCCTTTTATTTGCTTTTTCACCGTTCAAGTAGCGTTCCGCGTTCGAATTGGCGACCCGCGAAAATAATATGATAGTGTATTGCGCCCGTGTGTTTTCGTTTTTATGCAAACTCGGGTGAAAAATACCGGCCGCTCGAAACACTGTAAACCCCGTGTCATCCGCGTTCGAATTGCGAGCAAACAACGAAATTCAATGCAAATCGACGATGGTAGATGGTATATATATTTGCCCCTGCAACAGTTGGAATCGTGGATGGAATCAACGTTCCCGTTCCATCTTATGATCGTTATTTTATTTCGATATACCGGCAATTTGCGATTACGCGCAATTTTTTTCCTAAGAAATTTCACAAGTGTTTCACGAAACTCGAACGATTACGATAAGATCCACAAAAAATTGAAATCTAAAAATATTATTACGATGATTAATTCAAGATAAAATTTAAAATTAATTTTAGAGAAATTAAAATTATTCCTTTAAGAATAATTCCTTTACACGTGCCCTCTCGTACTTTGCTTAATCACTGGTCACGAAAAAAAAAAAAAAAATTGGGGAACGAAATCTGAAATAGGTCGATCTAACGTTTTACACATTTTCCCCATAAAATGCACAACCACACGTAATTGAAATTTCAAATATTCGAAAAATTTTCTCATCCCAATTCGTCTTCGACGAATTTCACGTTAAAATAAGAATTCGTTGCCTCGTGGTCGTTAATTATCTCCTCTCCCCCTCCCCCAAAAAAATGGATTTACATCCCCATCGAATCGGGAGATCGAGACACTTTCCTTTCCAAGTAGTACGTAAAAGAGAGCAAAACCGTGTACGCGTGCAAATCGTGGGGACATATGCTCGATAACTACCGTTTGAGTCAGCGGCATGACATGCAGCTTGTGTGTGCCGACACCGGGAACGGACCAAACGAATCAATTTCATTGATGAAGCTACTAAATCCGGCGCGGGTTGAAAACGCGAGCACTCGTAATTGGTACAACGGTCGGTTTTACAAAGTACATAGAGAGAGAGAGAGAGAGAGAGAGAGAGAGAGAG
>NW_025223140.1:2481088-2510179 GCF_014066325.1 Apis laboriosa
TATATATATATATATATATATATATATATATATATATATGGTTATTCAAGGTAGGAGAGGAATAGAGAGACAAAGAGGAGCATGCGGGACAAGCGAAGGCAGAGGTAGGATAAGGGGGCGGGATTAAAAACGCTGACAAAGTTACTAAACACTCGTGTGCTCAGCCCTTTTTATATTCGCGAGATGAAACCGGGAAGGGGGTGGAAAAATGGGAAAGGAAAAAGGACGAGCATCGAGGGGGGAGGGAGCACGCTCGAAAGAGAAGAGGGACGCAAATGCAAATGTAAACGTCGAGGAAAGGAGATAGGTGGAAAGTGTGGATATCCAGTGTATGGCGGCAAACTAGGAATTCGGTATATAAGAGATTTGCACGGGTTCGCCACAGGGTAGGCGAAACAAGGCATGTACAAATCCAACGAGAGAGAGAGAGAGAGAGAGAGGAAAATAAAATAAAAATAGAGAGAAGGGAAAAAAATATATACACCGCGCGCGACCTTTACAGAGAATGGACGGAATGGACGAAGATGGACAAGGTTCGAGAAGTCGTCTCTTCAATTTTTTTATGGAAGTAAAACCTCCTTTGTGCGCCGTTCTCGTGAAGCGTAACACTTTCTGGCATAAAGAGCACTTTGAAAAGGAGCTTGAAATATTGTTTGCTTGCTGTGAAAGCACTGTTCTATCGTGAAAAAGTATTCTTACGTTTCTGAAATGAGTTCGTGCTTTGTACAAACGAACGAATTCGAAATAAAATACACCCCCTCTTTTGATCATGCCACGCACTTGATTAAAAATAAATATCAAACACAATATCTCGTAATTTCGAAATCATATCGAATTTTCGAAAATTTATCACGATATCACAATTGATACAGTTTCAATTTCTACTCCGAACATTTTTCCTCGATACGAATATTTCCTTGCACGAAATAGAGGAACAGACAGAGAGAGAGAGACAGAGAGAGAGAGAGAGAGATACGAAGGAAAACGTGTAGTACAAGGGGTGAGATGGTAAGTGTAACGCGGAGACACGAAATGCCATTATAATGCGGACACGAGCGAATCCCGGTGGGATGCGGAGGGAGGAAAAGGAAGAGGGAAGAAGACAAAGAGGCGGACACGTACGAGAACGAAAGGGACGTGACAACAGGCGGAAAACGGCGTTGCCACGCTCTTATTACGAGAAGATAAATTTTCCTACCGGAACGTCTCTCTTTCTACCATTTCGAAAAATAACCGCGACGTCTCTCATTTTCGTTCAGCTGAATCACGTCCTACTTGCAAAGTGGGCTATGCCACTTTACGAAATCTTATCTTTCGATATCGACAATTTTCGTGACGGGGAGAGAATATCCTTCATCGTTGAATATTCTTTCGTAAAAGGATACAGATTTTAATTTAATTAAAATCGTTAAATTATTATTAATTCCAAGATTTCCAAATTATTATTAATTCCAAGATTTCCAAATTATTATTATTATTCAAGATTGACATAGGCGGCGCGGTCCTCGCCGTGGAAAATGAAAAATGGCGAGGAGGAAAGTTCTGTCATACTTTGATACTAACTGAGTCAATCTTAACGCTACATGCGTTAAGACACGGCTGACTTAACGATAGTTTTGGAGATGGCATTGTTCTGGAGATCGTTCGAGGAGATCTGTGAAAGGGATTTTTGAATACGGATCACCACCCAAGCGAAGAATTTTCCTCAAACTTAAAAGTGTCACGAGTCTCATGGCGATACGACAATTATACGATTACCTGCTGTGAAGAGACTCTGGTCTCTAATAGACAATCCACAACTAAAAAGTATATTTGTACATTCTACTAGTCGAAGGGCATTCATATTATTCAAATTAAAATTAAATTAATACTACTATTCAATACTATCATCAATATTAAGGCGAACACTAAGGATGGAAACAAATAAGAGACTGAATTATACCGAATATCATTCTTACTGAAATATAAAAGTTCTGGAGTACTTGATAGAGTGTTGAATATCGGCAAGTGTGTCGTAGAAGGAGGAAGATAAGAAGGTGACTCTGTACATATCCCTTTACGGTCGTTTTGTAATTGACGGCGGCCTATGCCGCCCCCGTTGGGAGTGGCCCTTCCACCAGATTCATCTAGATTACAGTGCAAAACTACTCTCTCCGCTTGGCGTATTTACCCGGCATTAAATTACACAGACGGTCGCGCGCGCGTCGACGAGGGGTCGAGCGTCGTTCGGCGCTTTACCGGTTTACTTTCATCACATCCAATATTGATCACGTCCAACGTGCACGCTTTATTTATGCAGCCGTATTGTTGTAGCGGCAACTACGGAAATCGTGTCCCGGTTTGATCAACGGCGTCACATTTACTTTGGATTTCGTCGAAGCCCCCCCCCCCCCTTGTTTCCCTCTGCTGGCGGTTTAACGTTGTCTCGAATCGGGGAACAAACTCCTTGGGGAAAATTTCTTTCTCGTATCCACGAACGAATGGAACGAGTTTTCGATAGATCGAGCGGATGGATCGTTGTAGATCGAGAAGTAAAATTAGATCGTGCGAATCCACGATTTCGATGTCGATTTCGAAAATAATTAAAATAATAAATAAAATAATAAAATATTCGAAAATAAAAACCGAGAATGTCACCGTATATTTTTACTTTTCGTTATATAAATATACTTTCTATTATACAGCAATTGGAAATACACCAATGTACACTCGCGTATTATTATTCTGGAAAACAGTAATTCGGACAATGTATTCATAATTAGTGTTGAACAGTGTACTAAGTGTTGGCGAAGAATATATAAAGACGAGTATTGTTCGAAGATAAAAGGATGAAAGATACGAGAAGAAGAAGAGAAAGGAAAGATCTATAGTGAATTTCTCGCTTTTCAATTATTCAATTTTCCCGTTTTATAAAGCGTTGCCGCACGCTGTTCCCGCGAAGAATATGTAAATGGAGCGAATTGGAATCAAAATATTCATCGCGCGTAATATCGATTCGGCCGGATTCGCTTTCTAAGAATTCGAATTCGTTCCCCTGGAAAAGGTACGAGCGCGCCTCTACACTGCTTTCGACTGCGGAAATCGGGAACCGCTTTGATCCGAGTGTCGCGCGTTTACCGTGAATTTCGTCGAGGCTTTTTGTCGCACCTGTTCAACCCTTCCTCCCCTCCCCTTTTCGCTCTAGCTGCAACAGATGTTACCGGGATTTTTTAAGGAATACGAATAAACGCGTTAAAAGTCTTTAGCAAATATTTAGTTAGAGATTTTTCTTGCGATTTTGTCGAAAAGGAATTCGAATTTATCTAGAATAAATTTTCTATTTTCATTTTTATCGTTATGGGAGATATAATATCATATATTTTTTAAAAAAATTAAGAAAGAGAAAATCTCACTCTTCCTCCCCTCTCCTTTTCGTTCTAGCTGCAACAAATTACCAAGGACGCGTAAAAGGAATACGAATAAACGCGTTAGAAATCGATTTTTCTTACACGCGATTCGTTGAAAAAGAATTCGAACTTATTTAGAATAAATTTTCTATTTTCATTTTTATCGTATCCATTATGGGAGATAATATCAAATATTTTTTAAAAAAAATTAAGAAAAGGAGAATTCCTCTCCCCTCCTTTTCGCTCTAGCTGCAACAAATGTTAATGGATTTTTTAAGGACGCGTAAAAGGAATAAATGCGGCCATTTAAAAATCTTTGCAAATATTTAGTTAGAGATTTTCCTTATGCCCCGATTTTGTTGAAAAGGAATTCGAATTTATTTAGAATAAATTTTCTATTTTCATTTTTATCATTCTATCCGTTATGGGGGATAATATCAAATATTTTTTAAAAAAAATTAAGAAAAGGAGAATTTCACCCTTTCTCTCCCCTCCTTTTCGCTCTAGCTGCAACAAATGTTACCGGGATTTTTTAAGGAATACGAATAAATGCGTTAAAAATTTTTAGCAAATATTTAGTTAGTTAGAGATATTTATTTAGTTAGAGATTTTTCTTACGATTTTGTTGAAAAGGAATTCGAATTTATTTAGAATAAATTTTCTATTTTCATTTTTATCGTATCCATTATGGGAGATAATATCAAATATTTTTTAAAAAAAATTAAGAAAAGGAGAATTTCACCCTTTCTCTCCTCTCCTTTTCGCTCTAGCTGTAACAAATGTTAATGGATTTTTTAAGGAATACGAATAAGCGTTAAAAATCGATTTTTCTTAAGCCCTGATTTTGTTGAAAAGGACTTATTTAGAATAAAATTTCGAACGATCCTAATTATCGAGACATTACTTTTTTCTATTTTCATTTTCATCATTCTATCTGTTATGGAAGATATAATATCAAATATTTTTTAAAAAAAATTAAGAAAAGGAGAATTTCATATCAATTATCAATTATACTTATTTCTTTAGAACGGATGAGAATTTCGATCCCTCAAATATTATATATATATATTCCCAGCTAGGAAGTTGGTACTCTGTGGTCTTCAGGGACCCAGGGGCTGGTTCCATTAGGTTTCTGGTGAACGCACAATTTTCGAAATATCGCGAGTTCGTTACGACATGTTGCGCAATTCGCTCTCGTGTAATTCCCGTAATACCGGTAATCATCCTGTCACCGGGTTAAGCTCTGATAAGCTTTCGATGCCTTTTCGCTCAGATCGAAAATGGCGGTTGTTCGAACGTGGGAAAAGGTTGTCGAGTTCCCATGGGGAATCTGTCCGTTTTTCTTGTTCGAGGCGTACACATATATATATATATATATACACATACACAGCAACCACAATCCACCCTCGTCCATTTTCCCCTAACTCCGTTACGAAAGGAATCTTTTCGATTCTCTCTTCTCCAACGCATCTCCAATCAAACCTTTCTATATTATCGAATTCATGCATACAACGATATGATGAAAACTACCTTGCACCCTCTTCGATTCGCATAGAAAATAACCCCTTTGGAAACAGACTCTCTCAGATTCTAATTCGACCGAGGTTCAAAGTGAAAATTTTCCCGTCGCTTCTGCACCATCGCGCTGATTTTCCGCGCGAGCAAACGGCCGTGCAGAGAAATGACCAAAGAGAACAATAAATTCCTCCTTGCTCCTCCTCCTCCGAAGGAGAGACAGACAGACAGACAGACAGAAAGAGAGAGAGAGAGGGGGGCACGTTGTCCTTTGGAGATCGTAAAGGAAGTCGCGGTAAAGGCACCGGGGAGAGTCGTGGCGAAGAAAGGGAGGGGGCGAGCGTTTGGAGGAGCAAAAAGAGAGGAACGGTAGGGGGATGCAGTGGGGCAAAGGAGAATCTCCGAGCTAATTAAATAACTAGCAAAGTCACCTAGCAACTTGGCACCTCGGGGTCCATCCCCTTTTCTCGCGGTCTTTCTTACCTTCCTCCCCCTCCTTCTCTTTCTCACTGTTGCCGTCTTGGCGAGGAGGGGCGCGGACGCGCACCCCTCTTTCGACGTCCACCGCGTCACCTCGTTATTTAATTAAACTTCGCGGCAACCAGCTCGCGGCTCGAAGCACGTACCTCTCTCTCTCTCTCTCTCTCTCGTCATTCCTTCCATTTCCTTCCTCCCTCCCCCTGCCATTTCTTATTCTTCCTCCTCCCGCGTGAAATCATTTGCGGAACGTGGACGTAGGGGGGAACGCTGTAATTGTTCGAACAGTCACCAACAAACCGTAGGCTACTTTGCGCCCCCTCTCGCGCGAGACTCGACTTTTCTCGCTCGATGGGGGAGGGGGAGGCACGTAGGCAGTAAGTCGTAAGTTTTGCGAAAGTGGGGTGCTTCTTCGCTTACGTCATCTGGATGAAGTGAAACTTATATTTCAGGGGTGAGGAGTGAAGATAAGATTGTGGTGACGATTGTATATGTGGAAGAATGATTTATGAGGATATCTGCTTCTATCGTTTTATTCTCTGGGCTAATTTCAGTGTGTTTAAATCGTGATACGCTTTTTGGAAATGAAAGAGGAAAAAGTAGATTTAAATAGGAATAGAAACGTTTGATCGTAAATAGATGCATCAACGTGATTCGTGATTGGAGAATCGTGAATCAAAGGTATTTATTATACAATTTAAAATATTACGAAGAATAAATTTGAAACGTTTGCAAGGTTTCAAAATTTTTTCATTATTTTATATCATCACATTAGTTTTTTTTTTTTTTTTTCAGAGTGATCTAGGATAAATTCAATTTTCAGAAATGGAGATTTTTTTTTTAAATATTTTATCGAGGATCGAAAATATCGAAACAAAAAAAAAAAAAGGAAATTAAAAAATATCCAATGTGTGAATTGGAACACAGTGGAATCGCGCATGTCGTAATTTTACATTTAAATTTAAAGAGCTTTGGGACTCGTTTTGATCGTTATCCGATTAAATTTATAACCTTTAAATATTATTATTTTTTATCGTTACGGATTAGAGTTTTCCCCGAAAAATAAGATAAAAATATTTTACGTCGGTAAAATAGAGCATCGTTAATATTTTGTCAATTAATATTCGCGTTAAACGTTTAGGAACTTGTGCAAGATCAAAATATTTTCTCCAATTTCCCACCTCCGAGTTTAAAACTTTACAACAACTTGGAGAGAGAGAAAAAAAGAAACGAAGCAACGTTATCGAACAATTAATTTTCCACGGGATAATTAATGAGTAATATCGCGACAAAAAATAAAAGAAGAAAAGTTTGAACGCGATCTTGGTGTTTCTTTGGTCGACCGTTTCCCCTTCGGCTTTCACTAATTTCGGCGGAAGCTTAACACGGCGGGGCTGTAACTGGTCGAGACGTCATGAAGGGGTCCCAAGAGAAGTCTCACCGTGAACCGTTAATTTACTGCCGCAAAAGTAAACCGCGTAAGATCCGAGGGGAACTTCGTTTCGCTTCTCCCTTCCTCCCTATTCCAATCTGTTTTCCATCATATTTCTCCGATACGCGAATTCTCGACGAAAATTCCTCTCGTAGTGGATGAAAAAAAATATTCTTGACTGATGAGAAAATTTCTAACTTTTCTTTTTTAAAAAATAACTCATACAATTTTTTAGACTCAACCCGTTAACTTTGTATCATTAATTCCAATAAAATAACACGCCATCGATCATTTTTAAGCCTTTGATATTCATCGATCGAGTTTGCTCTAATTTTAATAATTAATCCAAACGATAATTGACGCAGATTTGTTCCTCGATCCCATTTGACGATATATAAAAATCAAGATAAACGGAAGGAAATGGAAAATTTTTTGAAATTTCTGAAAGTTTTGGGTCCGTTTAACGGAAGAAATAGAAGCGGGACCCATTGAAGGATTATGATCGGCTATTGTGGCAAGTTCTCCGGTTTGATGTAAATTTGTTTAGAGTAGCCCGAGGGCTATCGCGATGCGCTATCCTGGCCGGAGTTTAATTTTGAGAAACGCAAACATCCCGTAATTAAGCAGACCTGGAGAACAGGACCGAAGGGTACGCCCGTGGAGAGAGAGACCCGGTGAAAAACCACTCATAATTGCCAACCGAATCAATATTTGAGCTCCCTTTATAGTGCTGAATGGTCAGTAAGGACTGATGGACTCTCGTTCATTGCACGTACGCACCGTGAAAGCACTTTTACCCCAGCTGGAATTGAGAATTCCTCGGATAGGAAGACTTTGGTGAAATATTATTTATCGACGAAACAGAAAAATGTAAAAATCTAGTTTGATAGTTTGATAAAAATGAAAATCGAGAAAGATGCGTTTTTCAATAAATAAATTTTATTCTCGTTCGAAATTTTATTGTATTTCTTTTTTTTTTATTTGATTCAACGTGTAGGTAAAAGATAGAGAGGGAGGATGATGCAAATTTTTATCTCGAATTATCGTTTATTATTATGTATACGAAAAAAAAGGGGTAAAATATTTTAAAAGATAAGTGAGAGTTGGCAGTTTAATAAGGTTCTAATAAACTTCAAGTTTTAATCGATCGAAGTAAAAACCATGACTCACGCCGAGGGTCGACAGGATAGCTAATCTTTAATCACGTCTTCGATAGAGTTTCTTAATCCGAACGGGACGAAATCGTGGCCGAGAATATCGTGAACTAAAAAGAAGAAGCTTGAGATAACGCGAGAGAACTTCGAAATCACTGTCCGCTAAACTTTTCCCTCCCCTATAGCCAAGAGATCAAGAGTTTATTCGGGAACCAATTAAAAATTGCATTTTGCCCTTTTCGATCATACGTGAACGCGTTATTGTTTACTCCTATTAAAAACTTTTTCGAATGCGTCGAATCAAAATATATTTCTGATAAAGAAATATTTCCCTTCGAGAACTCTTGTCTATCTCATTCAAACCGATCGATTGAAATATATACTGTGATTGAAAAATGTTTCGGCTGAAAAATTTTTGAGAATAATTATACCAATTACATCAATGCGAGTTACTTCTTTTCACATTAACGCGCAAAAAAGTGTAACTCGTCGATGGACCATTAGTATCCACGGATACCGCTAGGTGGCTATGATCAACAATCGCGATCGATACGCGCGTCGATTCGTAGTACCGATTATGCCGCTAGGCGGCTTCGATTTCTCGTTATTATTATTTACGTTATCGGGTATAATACCGAACCGAACAAACGAGTTTCCTGCCATTTCTCTCGTTCTAGTCATAGCGATATGATTATTTTTATTATTTTCTTTTTTTTATTCTTCACATTACTGAAATCATCAAAAGTCAACCTATTACTGTCCACCTTCAACAATTACACTCCTTCTTCCCGAAATGTAAGTCGTATTTTGTTTTTCCAAAAAATCAAAAAAATACTACGAAAATTTACAAATTATTAATTTGACATAAGTTTTGGAAATGTCGATGACATATAAAAATTATATTTACATTTTGTATTTTTTTTTTTTGGTCTCTCAAATACTAAAAATAGAGAGTAAATGTATATATTCGAAGTATATCTAATATTTGATGAAAGATCTATATACTCGATAGATTTTTTTCTAAAAACCCATAGTATTATTATTAATCTTTTGATTCTCCATTTGCCATTCGTGTATCGATTTAAAAAAGAATACCAGAGTTCGTATTTATCGGTTACAACGCGGAATAATATACGTTTCAACATGTTTCGCAACTCGTGGCAATAAGCTTTTTATTAAACCGCGAAGTCGATGGAGAAAAAAAAAAAGGAACGATACATCGCTTTGTTTGTTTTTTCCAACGAGACACGAGATGCGCCGGTAGGAAACAATCATACATCTTCGTCAAAGAGATCCTGTCTTATCAAAGAGTTGCGGCTGAAACAAACCGAGCCGCTATACGCCAGTTTTCAACTCAAACGATATCGCCCAACTTTATCCAATCTAATCCAACTGATGCACAACCTCTTGTTTGTCGCGTACTTCTATTGACCCTCGATCGCCAGGGGCGTCTCGACGAATCTATAAGCGACGTATACATTGCTATCGACACTTGACCCGCGGCTATACGAGCTCGAACCTATGAATCGAACCTACCAAGACTACGTATCCCTATCTCGTGTATATATTCTATTTCTTTTGCATCGTATCAAACGCAACGTGGAACGTCATCTATCCCGGATTTCGTAAACAACGTTACCATCTCTTTCTTTCTATCGCGTTTAATGGAATTTTTACAAAAAAAAAAAAAAAGCTATAACGTTAAACTTTTCAAAAGTAGTTGCACGAAATATAGGAAATAACGTATAAGACTAGATTGCCAAGTTGTATCGAATAAATATTACGTTCACAAGAGATCAATTAATTAAAAATATAAAATGTAACACAACTATCGTATTTCCTTTCGTAGAGTCGAACGAATTGTACGCGACTGATTACAATTGATTCGGGTAGGCGCAAACGAACAACAAGTTGTCGAGCTTAATCTAAAAGTGAACCCATAATAGCATCCCACGCTCGGCACTCGACCGTGCAGTTTCAGGTTTGTACCTTAGGTGTGAAACCGCCGTTGTTGTTTACGCATGTTTACGAATGCAAAGTGTTTGCGAGCATTGTGTGCAAAGCCGCGTGTGCAGTGCGTGTAGCCGGCGCATTGAATGGGACCTGGCGTGCGTGTCGCGAAAGGGTGGGTGGTAGTGGAGATGGAGAGAGAGATATATATAAAGAGAGAGAGAGAGAGAGAGAGGAGGGCGGCTGCATGTGCAGAAGAGGGTGTTAGCACACTTGGCGAACTGCCATTTAGGGTTAGCTCGAAAGAGAGGAGGGTCGAACACCCTCGCATTTTACAGTCGCGCCCTCACAAACGGATGTGGAAAAGACGGTGGCTTTCTTTCCCTTCGACTCCGTTCCTTCTGTAAATACGTTAAAAGAGAACCACCCTCCCCTTTCCTCCTATTAAAATTCTATCTTTTAACATTCGTTTCTATAAATTCTCTTGCAGATAAACAATGGAAAATGCATTCTCATTAGGTATAATTCACGATACAAATATAATTGTTGAAAAGGGAATGTACGAGTCTCTCTCTCTCTCGTTTTGATAAAGAAACGAGATGGAAACGTTCTCTCGAATAATGGGAGGGTATCTGATACGCATTTCGGCTATGATTCACGTTCCCTCGCCACCCCATCCATGCTTACGTGGCATAGAATTCACGCTAATACGAGCCACCCCCAGCGTGGCGATAGTGTGTGGCAGGCTGTTACGTTCAGAGCTCATTCGCCACATTGATTTTCCTTTCGGTGGCCTTTCGTCCCCACAGCAGCGTGCTTGCCCCACAGTTTCATCAACGTGCCATTGCCCCCGAAAAATGGCGATTCCTTGCGTTTACCTTGGGGTGGATCGAACGAGAAATTTCTTCGAACTGTGAACGATAGCCTATTCTTCTATTCTCCATTCTCTATCTCTCACATCCCTTCTTATAATTATAAATTTATTCAAATTATTACAAAAATACTCTTTTCCCCAACGAAGTCTTTATCTTCTTAATATTAGGGAGGAACGTAACGCAACAATCGTAATCGCTAATTATCGATCCAATTCCGACGATCATCAATCCTTGTCCCGCGAGAGACGTGATCAATTCGAGGGCGCGATTCGAATATAGAGAGAGGACACGAAGCTGTCATAAAATTCTCCATCGTTGCATCGACGGAGTGTGAAACGCTGTAAAGTTGCGGGACAAGAGTGGAGAGGAACGAGGGGAGGCGTTATGGGGGTGCGAAGCGAAGGAAGGAGAGGGGGGAGAAATTTTCACAAGGACGGGTTCTCGTTAAAATTCGTCGTCGTCGCGTTCCTCGCGTCTGAACGTAAAAGAAAATAAAGGGGCGGTTAGTATTAATGTCGCGATTCGTGTCCGTGTCACGTAGTGGCCCATCTTCTGCGTACCTTCTTCCATCCCCCCTGCATAAAGTCCTTCGTTTATAACGCGAAATATCCCGATATCGAAAGGGAACAATTTCAATAAACAATAAATCCGTTAGCGCGAGATCGTGTCGCGTCTCTTCGTTTCGAAAAGAAGTTGTTTGGAGGGAATCTTGAAAGAAAAGAAACCGTTTTTCGTGAGAAAGGGTAAGGAGTATATAGCGGACGCACCTGTCGATTTAATATCCACATTTGGATATCCCGTGTATATCAATGGGGAGGAGCACGGAGTTTCTCACGGCCGAAATCCCGATTTAATCTTTACTCAGAAGGCCCGTTTATTGCTCCGCATTTCGACGTTAATATCCTATATATCGGATCCACGTTTTACCAGCCGAATATCCATTAAACGGATTACCGGTTCAAGTCCAATATTTGGACAAAATCGTCGACCCTCTCCAGGCAGGGATTAATAGACGGTGGCGGTGCGTATGAAATAAAATATTTGGATGTTTTATATTCGTTATTTCGCTCTCCTCCCGTGTTGACACGGAGAGGAGAAAAATTGGAATGTTTTTTATTTCGCGATATTAATCGAGACATAAAGGGGGGGGGGGGTAAACACCCCATTTCCTTCAGCTTCCATCTCTGGAACACAGTTTTCTCGAAAAAACGATTGTCGCACGAGGCTGCCGGTGAAATATTTCGCGATTCCTAATTCAAACAAGGTTTGCCATCTGATTCTCCAATTTTCGGGACGAAACGAAATTATCCTACAATTTTTACGTCGAAAAAATTCTCTTTCTCAAACGAACAAGCTATCCATCCATCCTTGTGTCCAGAACCTTTGCTTTATCTGCTTTAAAATTGGAATCGAATCCAAGCAATATTCATCGAAACTCCCCCACTCGACATTTATGTATCCTCCATACATATTTCCTTCAATCTCAATGATCAATCATTATTTCTTCATTCTTGCATATTCTCTCTTCGAAACGATTCGAATTACCCTCCCTCCCTCTCCCTCCGCCTACACCATATCCTCCTCTTCGGAAATGAATTTAACGCGTAATACCGGCGATATATCTCGACCCGGCCTTATCCAGAATCTTAAGTTTCCTGAAGGAAAGAGGATATTAAAGGTCGCGGGGGAGGAGGTGGGCTCGTAAAGCTGCGTAAAACGGTGGAAGGAGGGGCGCTGCACACGCTGAAAATCCATGATTGCACGGTAATTCTATTTAGGAGGGCGTGCGCCTTTTGCGCCGTTCCGCGGGGGAAATTGTGTTTTTAATTCTGGCTGGTAAATCAGCCGGGGCTAAACAAGTATTAACATTCCTGTTACGGCGCCAAGGCGCGGGGGAAAAAAGGAGGGGTGGGGAGAAGAGCGGAGGAGAGAAGTGATAAGCGCGGCGGCGAGGGGGGAGGCATGCGCCCGGCGGGGGTGGACAAAGCCGAAACGAGGCAATCTGCAATCGCGCGCGCGTGTGTGTGTGTACTGCGGGGGAGGGAGGGAGGGGCGCGTATTCGTCGCCGCCACGGCTGCTTGGGAAAGTCAAAACGTAATACGATTAACGGACATTAAATTGAAATACCCCTTCTGGGAATTCGCGGCTTCTCGCGTCGCCGATTTGCCCGTGATGTTTTCCCCCTTTCTTTTTCTTTCTTCCTTCCCTCCTCCTCCTCCTCCTCCTCCTCATCCCTTCGTTCGCTGTCTGCCTCCACTGCTTCCCTCCTCCTCGTCCGGGACCTGTACCCGGGATGTTGTACCGGGGGAGGGAAAAATCGCATTTTCCATTGTGACGTTGTCGAAAGGGCAGGCCCTCGTGTCGTGGTGAATTTGATTTGTCTGTCGGGCGGATAGACGCTCCTCCGTAATATCGAGCGTAATACGCGCGCTCAAGACATTTAAATGAAACAATGCGGGCAAATGGGGAGAAGAGAGGGGGGAGGGAGAAGCAAGGAAAGTAAGGGATGCATGGTCGAGACTTTGATCGATTTTCGAGCGCAGATCGAGTTTGACCATCGTCTCGTTCCGAGAGAAAGGAGGGGAAAGGAGGGGGAGAGAGAAGGAGAATGGATGGAAGTCGGGGGGTGGATTTAAGTCGAGGGTGAATGGCGAACCTCGAGGGCAACGGTTTCGAGGCTGATCCAAGGGTGTTGATCGGTGCTGGACGTAGTTTTATAATTATTGTCCTCGAGGCTTATACGAAGCCTATGGCCGCACACCCACGTGCGAATATACACCGCCTATGACGCATCGATGACGTGGGCTTTCCCTGCTCCTTCGATCGTGATTTCGATTACGGTTAAAAAAAACGAGACGAATTAATTCTAATTCCAATGCTATCCTTGCCGCGAACGATGAGAAAAGAAGGATCTTTGGAAAAAGAAGGAAGCGGAATCAAACAACCGTACCAAGACCGCCTCTCCCCTCTCTTGGACCGAGTATCCATCGTTCTCTCCATCCTTGTCTCTTTGGGGAAAAAAAGGTTCAAGTAAAAGCTAAAATCGTTTGCAGGATTTGCCCCAGCGGCGGCTCGCACACCTGTGCCTCTGCCTCCTCCTCCCTGTGTATGTGTGTGCACGCGCGCGCGTAGGCGCGCGTGTGCATCCACCGACCGGTTTCCCGTTCGAGCGGCAAACAGGCAGCTTTACAGAGGAAACGAAAATTCGACGGTTCGATGGGCGGTACCAACGCCGCAAATGTACTCGGTAGGCGGATTAACGTGCATTTACGAAACGCGCGCGCGCGTGTACCTGCACACAGGGAACCGTATAAACCTCGACGACGGCTGGTCGCTTGTCGCTCTACCTGCCATCCCCCCTCCTCCTCCTTTCTGACTCTCTTTATCCACGCACCGGGTCTATCCAAAACCTCTCTCTCTCTCTCTCTCTCTCTCTTTGTTTCTCTCTCTCTCTCTCTCTCTCTCTCTCTCTCTCTCTCTCTCTCTTTCGCGGGCCAATCCAATCATCCGCGTCCTACGACTTGCACGTCCTAGTAATTCCATCTGTTTGATCGCATTCGAGCAAAGCTTTCGATTCTCTCTTTCTCTTTCCAGCTCCCTCTGCTTGTTCTCCAAGTGTTTCGCCATTTTCGCCGCTAGGTGGCGGCCTCGTCGCCACGTATCGCAATCGCGCTACTGGAAACCTGCCTTTCTGCCGTGGACTGACGAGAGAGACGTAAGTATATTGGATCTCGGGATGGATATCGTTCTTTTTCGAGTTTCTCTTTTTTTTTTTTTTGTCACGGATTCAATTTTTAGGAGGTTTTTAACGAATATTAATTCGATTTTGTTTGATCCAATTCTCGTAAAGGGTTTATTGGAAAAGGGACGAAGAGAAAGCTTTGTAGGCGGATCTTCTTGACATTTCGTATCTGTTACGAATCTTTAAATCACGTGACATTTGGAACTTGATTGCTTTTAATCGATCGAAAGTTTCAAATTATCGTGCACGAGATTTATCCATTAATCGATTCAATTACAATCAAAGAGGGCAAAATTCTAGTTGTCTAGTTTTAGATATTTATTTAGATTGCAGGGATAGATGAAGTTTTATCTTCTTCGATTCTGCATTCTGAAGTACGGAATGAGAAATTCAATATAAGGGAGAGAGTTTCTTTAAATCCAATTCTTTCCTTCCAAAAATTAACGAGAAACAACGAAACTCACTTTTCATTGCTCGAAGAAATGAATTTCGCTCGAATCAAAAACCTCTCCAATAAAATATCGAAAATGAAAACTGAGAAAAATGTTGGATCGTTTAACCGGTGAAAAGCCAGCATTTTTTCCCATTACACGATAAACACGTGATCATTAAAGGAGTCGTTCGTGCACGGTCGTGAATCCGTTATATAACGCATGAAAACGAAGGGAGATCTTGAGTGGTAAAATTTCTTCGTAAAATTCCCCTGTTACGATTATGACATTGATGTATATATATATATATATATATACACACGCGATCCACCAACCGTCACGTTCTACAAAAGATGCAAGATGGATTATTAAATTTCTCGTAGCCGGGAACGGATCGTGCGTTATGGGTTTTCAGTGGCTATCCAGCGAGAGGGAAGTTCTCGAAGGGAGAAGCTCGTATAACAACGCGAGAGAGTTCAACGCCGGGGAAGGGCGGGAAACGAAGAAGAAGAATGCGAAGCGTTTAATACTTGCCCCACTCGATCAAGTTCGTAGAATCGCGCTGTATGGAGATTCCGTGATACAACGTTTACACGTCGTCTGTCGAAAAATCGAAAGGAGATACACATCGAGAAATCGAGCGAGAAACCAATTGCAGAACCATGAACGTTTAATCCATTGATAATCCACGGAAACGGAAACACCCTGTAAACGCATTGAAAGGACGAGTCCTATCTTCGTCGTCGCTGCCGTTCTCCTCGAACAAACCGTGTGAACGTTTTTCCTTTATTGGTGCCAATCGTCGTCGGACGAGAGATTGGATACGTCGGTAACGGATTATTAAATTTCCAACGCGTTGTGCTGGATAGAGGAAAAGAGAGCGTAACATTGGCGTGCAAAAGTCAAGGAAAATGGCGTTCCTCCCTTAACGAGATGTTAGACTGCAACCACGCGTTGCGTTTCCCCAGTTACATTGTAAATAGCATTATTATCATCGTTGGAACAGCCCCTCGTTACCTCGATACCTACCTCCCGTCTATATTTTCGGACGTTATCCCGATTAGATTGCTTCGAAAGTGGAAGTTAGCTCGCCTGCTAGAAGAAGTAACGGTAATTGGATCCGCTCCCCCCTCCTCGTACTCTTTTAATTCTAAGAAATTAAGGCAAGGTAGCGAGAGAAAAATTATTGCAACTACTAGAGATATCGTTTCGACCCTTTCCTTTCCAATTATCGTGACGAAAGTTTCGTTCGTCTATCCATCGATAGACGATATATTGCTTCTCTCTCTCTCTCGAAAAAGAAGAAGATAATCGAGGAAGATAGAATTTTTATTTTCTCACTCATCCGAAAACAAAAATTCCCGTAATTAACCCGTTCGTGGAAATATCGAAAGAAAGAAAGAAAGAAAAAAAAAAGAAACGAAGTGAAAAATCATAGAAGCGAAAGAAGGCTTTAAAACGTCCCGGTTAAGCCGGCCAACGTCGGTTATTCGATAACGCGGAACGAAGAGAGGAACGGAATGGCGGGCAAGCGAGGGCACGTCGAATCGGGATGGGTAATGCACGACTGTAAAGGTTTATGGGCAATATAGCGTATTTACGGTTGACGGGCAAAAGCTGGCGTGCGGGGGGGGAGGGGGGTTACCTATAACTTTTTCTCCGTCTCCCTTTTCATCCGCTGATCCCTCTTACGGGCGACACCGAGTGAAAATCTCGCGAATATCGACAAAACTCGTGACGCAATAGGTTGGAGATGGATATATTCAGAGGAGAGGAAAGGATCCACGTGTCCATTCACCTTCCTTCTCTCCCCCTCGTTATTCACTGATCTTCTTTCCATGGACCGGTAAATCGTATTAATGTAAGAACGTTAAAGCTTAAGTTGCTTGCAAGACAGCGTCTTGGGATCCCGAGTGGCCGGGCGAACAAAAGGAATCCTACTTCGAGGTTCAAAGAAGGAGGAAGGAGATTTATAATCTTGGGAACGAAAGCGAAAATTTTCTGTCTTTGAGATTGGAAAATGATGTTGTTCGTAACACGGACGGTTTCATTTATTTTGGGAATTATTCGAATATGAAAGTAGGCTAAAATTAATTTAGGCAAGATCGATTGGTCTATTTCTATTTTTTGGTTATTTTTATTTGTAAATGGAATTTTTTTTCGAAGCTGCGAACTTTGACGCAATTTTTTTTCCTAAAGCCTATAACGAATTTTCCGGGTCGGTGATACTTATTACAATTTTCAGGAGGTCGAATCCTGCTGATACGATTTTTTTTTTTTTTTCGAAACTAATTTAACATCCGAGTGACTTCCCTTGTTAACGCGTTGGGTCGAAGATGGATTATAAAGATTAACGTGATATCGACAGTTAAATTTATAAGTATTCAAACGTGACAATCATTATTTCTATCATTTCGTTCGATGTAACAATTCTGAAAATTATAAATAGAGATCTTACACGAAGAAAGTAAGAGATTTATATCTTTTTTCAATGGGCGAAAAAAATATAAAATGTGATGAGAAAAAAAAGCCTCGATATCCACCGATGCTTTCAATTCAATTCATAATAGATTCGCGGGAGGGGTCCGGATGACGTGGCTCGATTTTTATCAGATTTCGCACGTTTCGCGTGACTCGAAACACGATGCTGTTTGATAATCGTTAAATGAAAGGTTTCTGATATTAAAACAAAACGTGCAAACTATAAGAAATCCGCGTGGTCACGCGAATCGTTTACGTGACATTTCTGTCTTTCTCTTAAAATAAAGCGATTATATTAAAATGTACTAAAATTCTTTTTCTTTCTTAAGATTCAAATTAATTAGAAATTAATCCGATAAAATTTCGTTTCGTTCCTTGCTCTTGATTTGGAACGTATACGAATATCGAGAATAATAATTTTCAAATTTCCCGCCTCCGAATCCCGAGTTGAGAAATCCCGAAAAATCGCTCAAAAAAGAAAGAAAGAAAAAAAAAAAAACTTCCATCATTCGTTTTCATTAGCTTTTAACCGAAACTTTTATGTCGCCAATCGCAACGTTCGACCGGATAGAAGAATAAATTTACGCAATAGCGTAGTGGAACCGTTATTGATTTATTACGAGCAAGTACGACACCCGACACGGGAACGGTAAATCAAAAGCGTGATCGTAAAGCACGGCCGACAAATCTCATCGAGACTGCAAACAGTTCGAATGAGCTTGGGATTTCAAATATCTTTTCCATTTAAAAACTTGTCGTAAAACTTTAGAAATGCTAATGCTGAATTACCAGGGCCTGGAATTATATACCAGGCAGGCAGATGTGATTAAAAACTTGCGATTAAATCAAAGACAATTTTAATTACCGACCCCCTCCTCTTCATCCCTCTTTTTATCTTGCTTTATATGGGATTTAATTTCACGTAAATTTGATAACGTAATAAGCAGAAATTTATTTAATCAACGATGCGAGCCGGTGACAGGTTTCATTTAAGCGACGAATGAATTTATTTGTCAATGATGGAATGTTTTTCCTTTTCTCTCTCTCTCTCTTTTTTAACAATACGAGAAATAAATTCCGTATCAACGAATAATTGTACATATATTCTGACGGAGAAATCTTGTTGTAAATCTCGCTTAAAAAACCTCGCTTAGTTAAAAACGCGTTATTGAAAGGGCGATTAAAGTTTCCACGATATATAATTTTACGTATAATTTTTACCACAATAATATCCAGAAAAACTAGATTCTTTTCTCCAAGAATGCACGAGTAACGAGAAACTAGTGAAATAGGCTGGTCGCGGTCAGACGAGCAGTGGAAATCACACGCGATGGACAGTAGAAACGGACAGTGAGTGTCGAACGAGCTGTGCACCTCACGAGACACAAGTGGAAAAGCAGAGATACGGTCGGACAAGGGATTCTTTCCTCTTCTTCAATAAGAATTGCACTCGCTCGAAATCGTGCGAACGAAAGTGATAGTGCATAGCAGCGTAGGGCGAAGAATCGAAGCAAAACCCTTTCCACCTGTAACGGAACTGTTATCAGGGAGCAAACAGGGGGCGCAATTATGCGAAGCGTCGGACGCGTTTACGCCTGGCAAAGCCACAATTTTCCCCTTACAAGCGGCTCTCGCTCTCGGCTTCCAACAACTCTCCTTCCAACCCAACGCCGGCACAGGGTTGGTGGAGGGTCGGGACGCTCGAGAAGGAGGGTGGTTTCGGCTAGAAGCTCTCAATATGTCCGACCTAATCCTCTCCCGGAGGACCCGGCCTCCCCCCTGTCCCTCCCTCACGCGCTTTACTTTGCAATACGTACAAACATTTCGAGCCCAGCTGCGCCACGGGATTTAGGAGCTGAGCGATTAATAAATGCTTGGTACGACGAGAGAGCCCGCCACCACCACGACTCCCCGACAGCCACTCCTCGACACGAGGCTGGCTGGCTGGCTGGCCGTGATTTACCGTTCGTTTCGTTCGCTCGTTCGTTCGGACTCGCGCGTCTGGATTTCCGCCGATTTCCGCGGCATCATTTTGATTTAGTGCCCCTCCCTCCCTTGAAATATCGCCAGGTGTCGCTCCTCTCCAGGGTCACGCTTATTACGAATATAATGCCGTAATTAAGGTTACGATTACTGTGTCGAGGAGTTTGCTTATTTCTTTCTTTTTTTTGGATAATAAATGCTTAGAATATTAGCGTCTTATAGGATCATCGATATTCGCGAAATTGGGATAAATTTGATCTTCGAGAATTTACAAACGAAGAGGGAAGAATTTTGAACGATCGTGATAGATTATTATAAACTCGTAGCCGATTCAATTTCACGAATAATTCGCGATAATACGCGTATTAAAGATAAATATACGTGTTCGAATACGAAAGGCGTATCATTTTTCAATTTTACTCGTTAAAATTCAGTTCGTGCAACGATAAATAGTGTCATATTTCATATTTCCAATGTACATGATGTTAAACCGGTGGATGGAAAATATTGCGCGGCTTTATGTTGTTTACCGTTTCCAATTATCCAACTATTTCATCTCTCAAAATAAATTATATATCACGTGCATTATACGTATAAAGTATGATCGTATGAGCTGCGAATACATCTTTTGATGCTTGGTTGAATTTGCATCGGGAACGTTGCATGAAAAAGAAGAGAGAGAGAGAGAGAGAGAGAGAGAGAAAAATACATTTACATTTTATCCCCACGCATTTTGTTCTTTCGTAAAAAGCTTTATTTCAAAGGCCAATGCTGAAAATGGGGGAAAATGTGAAATCTGATCTAAGATCGATTTTCAAAAGTGTTTATGAAAAGATGTTCCTGGGGAAGGGAAAAATGTTGATATAAAAATTGCCGAGGGTAATCATTTCGAAAGGCGACTATTGGTAAAATAACATTTTCTAAGAAATAGATATCTCGTATCCTTTTATCGCTCCTCGTATATAACGAAATATATACGATGTTTAAAAATTATTACCCCGAACCGGTATATTTTTATTTTAAAAGAATATTCCATTTTCCGTTTTAAATAAAAGAGCAATATAACAATATTCACGCAAAAAATTTTTATCTTCGTCAAAAAAGTTTCTTCCCAGAAATTATTTCATCGCATGTTGAAATTCAACATGCTACATTTTATCCAAAGAAAAGAACATTCCGACATCTTTTTTTCGTTTTAACAAAAAAGTATTTTATTACAAGTTTCCAAACGTTTTAATAAGTTCGTGCGATGTTTCGTCGAGGAAAGAACGAAGAACGAAAATTCGAGAGAAACACTTTCGTAAACAAACGATACGATACTTTTCGTTCTTTCTTCGCGAATATTTTCGAAAGAAAAATTCTATCCGTTATGCGTGTCAAGGCGCGATACATTGAACGAAACGGGCCCGTGTAGGTGACAGCGGGACGATTAATCATCGATAACTATCGCCCGTTTAATACCCCCTCATAAAATGCTAGATCGAAGGAAATTATTGATTCGTCATATTTCCTGTCAGTAATGTCGTTAACGGGACCATTCTAATCCGTTGACGTCACGTATGATCAAACGCTCGCGAGGCTCGGACGAGCGTTATCGGAAACGATTGCTGGCTCGATAAAAAAAAAAAAAAAAAAAAAAAAGAGAAAAAAAGGAGAAACTCATTCTCATTTCGCTCGATGCGTGGCCGTAAAAATAAGAAATACCGCCCCTGCGAGCGCATCGATCGTGCGCGTTAATTTCAAGCGAAGATGTATGCGCGTCATCGCGTTGATTTCGACGTTTCGTAAAACAAATTACCAAAAAAAAAAAAAAAAGGAAAAAGATCGCGTAAATCTATCCGACCGTTGGAACGTCGAATCCGAGATTCAACAGAGATCTCGGTTAAAATTGAACACGGATCCCCCGAAAATTAGTTTCGATTCTCGTTGTAATAATTTTTCTTTCCTTTTCCCTTTTCCATTCGCGATTGTCATCGTTCTTCTGATTCTTTCATTTCTAGCAAAATATTTATTAAATAATTAATAATAATAAAATAATAAATAAAAAAATAATAAATAATAAAATAATAAATAATAAATAAAATAATTAAATTCATCCAGAGAACGAAATTCTTCTGGTAAGATATAATGCATCTCGATCAAATTTTACGATATTCAAATTTTACGACAAATTCTCTCTCATTCTCGAATCAAATTCACGACTCACGAAGAAATCGAACGAAACCGCGATTGGAAACGGCGACTTTAGAGGGTTTAATCCCTCTACTCGCAGACGACGACAGCTACTTAAGAGTGATATAATAGCTGTGGACGGTCGAGAGGCCAAGTATGAATAAGCGGGGGAGACTTTGCGCGAGGTTCCCTGCGACGAGAGGGAGGGGGGCAACAACAATGTTATTACAACTTAATACATGGAATTGTTCCTCTGCGCGAATATTCGTTTAACGTTTACAATACAAGCGTGGCGTGGAATAAGCGGATACACGGATATAGAAGGTGGAGAGCGAGTTCACCTCCTATTTCGAAGGTGGCTAGGTAGCATTATTGGCTTTAGTGTTGGTTAGTACCCACCCACGCTTGTTTTATATATATATATATATATATATAGAAGAAGCACCCTTGGAAGCACCCCGGCCGCCTCGAACAGTATTTCGTTCCATTATTCATAAACATTTTATAATCTTCTTAGCGGGGTGAATTATTGCTGCTCGCACAATTGAAATAATGCGAGCTCGTCCCGTGTTAAGGGGTTGGTCCGGCGAGGGGGGCCTCCTGTGCACGTCGAAAAACGTCGAGGTTGAGAAGGAGGAGGAATTGAAAGGAGGGAGGGAGGGAGGAGGCGAGGAAAGGTTGGCACGGAAACGAGAAAATAGAACGAGTTCGTTGGGTGAAGTGGTGTTGAAATGTTTCGAAGCGAGGGAAAAATAATTGGACGAAGAGTCTGTCGTTACTAAGGCATTGGTGGTGGAATGCGGAGCGTCTGAACGATGACGAAGACAACCGTGTTCGTCTCCTGCCTTTCCATAAAGTCGTCGAACCGAATTCCCTTCTTAAACTCCTCGTTACCGAGAAGTCTTTCGCTACCTTTCCAACTACCTATCTATCTAGGTAGGTATCATCCGATAAGGGAAGTTATTTGAAAACAATGAGAGGACTGCCAATAACTTTCAACGAGACTGTAATTCTCCCTGGGATGTTGTCTAACTAAAATCCCTAGCCTGAGAATACTCGTCGTTTTTAAGCGCTTGTAATACCTAATTTTTACATTTTTCCTATCCTAGGTTATCGATATTTAACCTTTTCCTCTTCTTTTTTTATATATCGAGATATAAGAGAAAAACGTATGTAATTCTTCTCAAAACTCGATTAGATCCTATTGAAAAGAATAGAAAGGCTTTAAATCGCTGTTGCTTCGAAGATTCTCGAGATATCAAACTGAGTTATCGCAACACACCTTGGAAATTCTACTAAAATTCGAAAAATTTTTAATCGTTGTAACTCTAAACATGATTTTAATAAATCTTGCTCACTCGAATCCCTCGCTCAAATCTCTTCGAAAATAAGGCAGTATTTTCAGAAAAAAAAAAAATATAGATCGTTGAGTGAATCAGACATCAAAAAATGGCGTGGATTTCAATTAGTGGTGAACAAAATATATATATATATATATATATATATATATATATATATATAGAAGAGTTTAAGGGTATGAATTTAAGCGAAATTCAGAGGAAGATTGTAATCGAAGCGAGGCTTATTTATAATTAAAGCACTATACGTTATATACGCGTAACTCTATTGGCTGGTGCGGTAGACCTAAAGCGATACGCAGATGAAGTCGTGGAGGAGAGATCTTCCTGATCTCTCTATTACGTCACGGATTAGCTAGTTATGAAACTCGAGCGAGCCCAAGCGACCGGTGATGAAGCGTGTTCGGAAAGTTTCCGTCAGGATGGAACCAGGACGAGGGATGTAGACGGTAGAGTTGCACGGAATAAGCGATCGGTGCCTTTCGATAGAAACCGTATCCAGTCCATCGAAACTTGTCTACGGCCGTTTAACCATCGTTCCAATTAAATTTATTAACGCAAGTTTATCCCGTGACGTATTGGAATTTATCAAACTTTACCCCCCCTCTTCTTTCTTCTAGAATCGAAAAATGACGCTTTCGTTAACAGATCATTCTTCCAAAATTTCTCCAACGCTTGTTTAATTACTGGAATGGAGTAGAAGGGCGATCGTTTCATGAACTAGTGAAATTTTACTTCAACGGAACCTCCACTTCGAGGTTGTTTTCCATTGGATAATTCGTGGACGAATTGAAATTGGTAGCCGGCCCTCTGGTGTGCGTTCCAAGAAACAGGTTCCAGGCTACCGATCAATCGAATAGTCCACGGCGTTTTCGCGTGATTTTAATTAAAAGAGGATGAAAAGCATTTTTCGACAAAGGGGAGAAATGTAGAACGAGAAATAGCGGACAGAGATGGAAGATGGGGTTGGAGAGGAGACGAGATTCGAGAGCAAAGGAGTATCGAAGAGATGCGCTGTTGCCTTTACCTCCTTTTAGACGAACAGAATCCCGTCTTCGCCAAAGACGACGCTGCGTTACATCATCCATTGAGAATCGAAATCTTATTAACTCGCGTTGAAAGTGAGATTTACTTTCAGGAGGTTGGAGTTTAATTACATTTCGCACCTGCTTTTTTCTTTTTCTTTTTTCTAGTTCGTCCAAGGAAAACTCGCGTCTTTAATCGTCTTGCGTCGATTACGATCCTCCCTCCCTTTTCGGTTAAATCTTTCAGAAACTCGACGATCGACGATCCCATTACTCGTGGTATTCATTTTTATACGAAAATATTTAAATTTCACTGGCTCGTCCAGCGGAAATTATTGCCTTTCCTGCCTCCGTCTGAGCTTCCTCCGGTCTCTCTCTCTCTCCCTCTCCCTCTTTTCCTTTGCAGTTCATCATTCCAGAGGCAATCTTTACCGACCCGTGAACCCCCGCTACTTCTTCCACGCAACTGGAACAGGTATAAACACAGCGGGCGCAGCAAATCTTCGAATACCGTCCTTTTTATCAGTCGTAGGATTTATTCGTCCGCATCGATGTCAGAATTGCATCGCAGGAGCGAGGACACCCCTCGCCTCCTCCCCTCCCTTCGAGCCAATCGCTCTCTTTCGCGACGTAAATTGCCACACGACCACGAATTTTTGCTACGAACTACGATCTTTTATCTCGATTCTATACCTTCTCTCCGAGCAAATTCATTTCAATTTCAAAAATCTTGCCTCTCCTTTCTTAAATATTATTAATATTTTGTCGCCTCGTATAACAAAATTCTTCTTCTTTTTTTTCTTTGTACAATCACAAAACAAAAATTATAAAATTCGAATATACTCGACTTTTATTTACGCGTTGATTAAATTATAAACAAAGAATGAAGATAATATCAGAAGAAAGGATCAAAGCGTATAAAATTCAACCGCAAACCCCATTCCTTCCTCCGACTAAATAACTCGCAGCGTTTAAAAAATTTATATTAAAAAATTGTGGAAAGAATTTGAAAAAAAAAAGAAAGAAAGAAAGAAAGAAAGAAAGAGAACGTTGGAGTAACGTTGCTCCCGAGCGAGGTCTCTCTGGGAGAGTTGTTAAAAAATTCAAAAAGGTGTAATAAATTATATCATATCTTTGTTTCACTCACCTCTGCTACTGCCGTCAGGTCCTCGGAGGATGGTACACTCCTCTATTGTGCCAAAGGCAGTGAACAACTGTCTGACATCGTCTTCTGTTTGTTGCTTGCTGAGCATTCCCACGAACAGCTTTCTGTCTGCGGGTCGGCCGCGTGTCGATAATAGAGGGAACAGAGAAAAAAAAAGAAAAAGGAATCCGTTAATACGTGAATCACGATCGATACGATTTCGCTTATAGCGCATTTTAGGCATTAAAAAGAGATTTTGCGGCTAAACACCGAAAACGACAAAGTTACACGGTTACACCAGCATCCACCATCCTAAGGGGGAAGGAGTTAAGGGGTTATATAGATACACATATATATATGAGTCCATATATGCACATCTATGTATATATATTTTTTTTCTATATGTATATATATCGATATATATATATATATATACATACATACACGATCTATGCCCGATTGAAAAGAATTTACACGTAGTGGCCAAGTTATATTACGGCGGCCATTTTTTCCAGACGTTACATTTTTCAAACGTTTTTTTTTGTTTTTTTCTTTTTTTTTTTTTTTCTTTCACATTCATGTCATATCTACGGGAATTCCACGAATGTATATGTATACACATATGCGTTCCACTATACGGATAATATTTAACGGATATATATATAGAATGACAAATATAATAAAATATATATATATATCGTTCGTATATAATACTGACATTGGTAAAAATAGTATATATATATATATATATATGTAACACGACGTACAAACGTGTGAACAGAGACGTAATAAATGTATTTCAACGGGGGAATTAATATATATATATAAAGGTAGAAAAAAGAAAAGAAAGAAAGAAAGAAAGAAAAAAAGAAAATAACGACAATAATGAAAAATTAATTCAATCAATTCCAAATCCTACGTCCTACACCACAAGCCGAAGAAACAGATGGAAGAAAAAACCAGGGATTCGCGTAAAAAACGTAGATAGGGCGTACAAGCGACTCAACTACGAGCGGAACTTCCGGTGGTTCTCCACTGCTTTCGCAAATTAATTTTCACGTTTCTCGTTTCTTTTTTTTTTTTTTGAAAAATTTATCACTCGCGAATTTTATTGTATTTTTCTACGATATGTATAAATTTCTTCTTAATTTCGAATTAATTTAATTAAACCACCTTGTGTGTTCCGCATGCTGCTGAGGTCAGTATATCGCTTATAAAGGGTCACACGCCACTTATTGATTTTTTTTTTTTTCTGTTATTATTAATATCTTTCAACAATCTGCAGCTATTTCTAACCACGAGAGTACGCAAGAGATTTGTTCGAAAATTTCGTTTTCATTATGGGCCTGATTATCTCCTTTCTTTTTTTTTTTTCCCCTCCTCGTTTTTTTTTTTTTTTTTTTTTTTCTGTTCGAAAGAAATCGAAACGATTTGTTCGTTAAAGATTCTATCTTCTGGAAGGAACATTTTTTTTCCTCTTCGAGTTACGAGTCACCATTTTTTTTTTTTTTTTTTTTTCACCTCGTGACAACCGCGCTCGCAAGATTTATCGTTTATTATTTTCTAATCACGGTTAAATCTACGTAACAACGATCGAAAATTCCCATGCTATTAATCGAGCCACGAATCTCGATAAGCAATTTTCAGGTCATGGCTCGCGATTCGTTATTTGCGATAATTTCACGATAATTGCAAGCGTTTAACAGAAAGAAAACGCGTGGTACAACCACCCGTTACGCGTAATTTCTCCCCGTGTAATTATTTTATACTTTGTTCCAAGCTCTTTCTCCCTCTATAATTTTAATAATTTTTCTCGCGTCTCGTAAAAAAAAAAAAAAAAAAATCAAATTCTTCGCAAGCGATCATACCTCGAAGACAAAAAGTTCCTTCGAAATTGTGAACCCAAATTTATCAGCGAAAAAATTCCGACCGACGATGACAATATTTTTTTTCCCCCTTTTATTCTTTCTTTTATTCTTTCTTAGAAATATCTGCACTGAACTGTGTATCCTGTGTGTACGTGTACCCCTGTATAATAATGATAATAAATAAGTAAATCGTGGGTGTGCAAAAAATCGACTGGGACTACGTGACAAAAGATGACGTGGATCAAATTAGGGTGTGAAAATTTTCTCATTAGGGGAACGTGGAGAGGAGGGGAGGGGGAGAAGAGGGGACAAAAAAATTTTCATATATATATATATGAAATATATATATAAGAATATCATAATCTAAGTAATAATAATACAATAAGAGAAACGTAGCTGACATCATAATCAGAAAATATTTACAAAGGTGATAAAAAACACATCGACAACGAACGAGACAACACATCCAACGAGCGAGCCACTATTTTATGGTCATAGCTGTAAAGAGCGGTATAACAGTGTATATATATATATATACATATATATATACGTATACATGTAAATATATAATTTTCTATATACATATACATATATATACACATATATATATACACATATATATATATATATATATATATACGCTTAAGGTGGTTGCCCATACGAATGGATAAATGGAGGAGGATTTGGGTTGTAATTAAGGATCCTGAATTGTACGATATATATATATGTATTCGGTCTTCGGAAAAATTAATAATTAATTTTTAATTAATTAATAAAAATTAATAATTAAAAAA
Source organism: Apis laboriosa (assembly GCF_014066325.1). Classification (NCBI taxonomy): domain Eukaryota; kingdom Metazoa; phylum Arthropoda; class Insecta; order Hymenoptera; family Apidae; genus Apis; species Apis laboriosa. The sequence goes on from NW_025223140.1 coordinate 2,508,877, forward strand.
ATAGGTAGTCACTGTATAATGAGATACGGTGNAAAAAAAAAAAAAAAAAAAAAAGAAGAAAACATTTTGTCATTCGTGAAACATAGCCGAAATCAAAAAGAACGGTTATCGAACCGTTTCGTTGGATTTATCGAAGAGCGTCTACGCGGATACCGCCGTTTTTAAAAAACGAGGTTTTAAACAGTGTGATATTGCCGGTGCGCAATAACTAGAGCAAAAAACACGAACGACAAGTTTACGGCTACTAAATAAAGGTTCACGCATGTGGGCACGCACAACATCATTTATAATATACCTTATAGCGTATCACGTTGTATATCCGTGTTTTTTTTTTCGGATGAAATGGATTTGGGGAGAACGGAGGAGAGGTCTCTTCGAGAGTACGATCGAATAATCGTTGCCGCGAATTGAAAGAATGGAATCGAATGGCCATCTTTTTTTTTTCTCTTTTTTTTCTTTTTTTTTCTCTCTCAGAAAAATCAAAATGACGCGACGAGACGAAGAAAATTTCGTCTGGAGAGAAATATTGGTGAATCGTGATATGGAGGCGTAACCGATCGATCCTAATTACCCGTCGAAAATTTCGAAATTTCCAAGAAATTCTATTATCTACTGTTCTACTATCGAGGCCAGAGAGTAAAAAGTGCTCGAGATCGATTTTTCCCGCGGAAATACACGGACAATTTTGACAGATATATATATATATACGGCGGTCGTGCATCGGGCGAGGAGGATTGGACGGTATACAAAAAAGGATGGGAGACTCGTGAAGGAATTCGTGGGTCAAACACTAGCGAGCGGCAAAATGAACTTTGCGGCGAGCTGTGCTGGCTGAATCAGCGGTGATGGCGTGATGAGAGAGGAAAATTCGTTTCTTTTCTTTCTTTTTTCTCTTAGAGAGGTTCTCCTTCTGCCGATTTGCGGAGAAGAAGAATAGAGATACTGGAAGGAAGCTAGCTATCTCCTGGAAGTCGAAGTTACCTTCAGCGGCCGCCACCGGTGCCTCCTACTTCCAGAAGATGGCACTGGTGCTCCCGTCGTCCATCATGCACTCTGGAATACAGAACAGAAAACAAAGAAATGCCATTGGGCCCAATGTAATAAACACCAACAAATCGTTGTCGTCGTTGCCTACATGTATCCCCTCGCGATATACCATCTATCCGCTCTTTCTTTCTACAAATTCTTGCATATCTCTTTCCTCCCACCGTTCTTCCGGTTTTTCCAAACTTGAAAAATCCTAATTATAAACGATCTTCAATACTATCGTTATAAAAGAAAACAAAAAAAAAAAAAAAAAAAA